>NC_138770.1:175962636-176060136 GCF_965119305.1 Pelophylax lessonae | reverse complement strand
ACATCCCAGCAGCCCTTGCGAATCGCCGAATGACGTAATCGCCGATCGCGGCCAGACCCGGAAGTGAGGAGAGGATGAATAAAGAAGAAAAAAAGTTATTTCCTAGCAAGAAAAAAAAAAAAAAGTTTCCATTGGTAAAAGTCGTTTTAAAGGGGATTACATACATCTATGTAATCCAAGTTATTAAAATGGGTGGAACTCCACTTTAAGGACGCCACTACCGCTGGAGGTAAATTACCACAGGCTTTAACTACTAAATTACCACACGACTTTATAAAATAGTCCATGTGGTATTTTTACCAGCGTTTTTTATTGAATGCCAAAAAACGCTGTGCGGTATCTTACCCCATACTCAGATGCTGTAAGATACCGCCTTGTGAATGGAACCCATGGTTACTAAATGGCTAAAACCCAACAGAAATAGTGTAGAATCAGTTCAGTTCATACGTAAATGAGATTATTATATGCCAATAATTAAGAACACAAATCATGAATGCTAAAGATTACCACTATACAGAGATATGTGTGTTCATCTCATAGTACCTGTTATGTATATCCCTCTACCTCATGCTTATCACTTTCCTAATAGAACATTTACAGAGCAATTAGGCTTGTGAGGGAACAGATACTGCATATCACTGTAGTTTGATTCTTACTTAGCATGGAACTATGCTGCCATCAAGTGGCGAGAGTCATGCTTATCAAACTAGTCCGCTCTCCTGACTTGAACATTTTCCTTCTTCCTTCTCATCTTCATTATGGGGGGGGGGGGAGGGAGAGATTTGTAGTTTAGCTTGGAAGGAAGATAACATTGTTTGTGATTTTAGTTACATTAACAGAAAGTGACAAAACATTTAATTTCTGGCAAGATCAAAAGGGAATTTACTATACAGGTGAAACTCAAAAAATTTGAACATCATGCAAAAGTTCATTTATTTCAGAAATGCAACTTAAAAGGGGAAACTAATATATGAGATAGTTCAAGCCGTGATTTGTCATAATTGTTATGATTATGGCTTACAGCTCATGAAAACCCAAAATCCACAATCTCAGTAAATTAGTACATGCAATCAATAAAACAAGGAGTGTACATATAACAATATTGGACCTCTGAAAAGGACAAGCAAGCATATGTACTCAGTACTTGGTTTGGGCCCCTTTTGCAGCAATTACTGCCTCAATGCGGCGTGGCGTGGAGGCGATCAACCTGTGGCACTGCTGAGGTGTTATGGAAGCTCAGGTTGCTTTGATAGCGGTCTTCAGCTCGTCTGCATTGTTGGGTCTGGTATCTCTCATCTTTCTCCTGACAATACCCCACAGATTCTCTGTGGGGTTTAGGTCAGGCAAGTTTGCTGGCCAGTCAAGCACAGTGATACCATGATCATGTGACCAGGTATTGGTAGTTTTGGCAGTGTGGGCAGGTGCCAAGTCCTGCTGGAAAATGAAATCAGCATCTCCATAAAGCTGGTCAGAAGAGGGAAGCATGTAGTGCTCCAGAATTTCTTGCTAGAGGGCTGCGTTGACTTTGGACCTGATAAAACACAGTGGACCAACACCAGCAGATGACATGACTCTCCAAATCATCCCTGACTGTGGAAAATGTTGCATTTTATTTGCAATCAAGGTCCCAGAGTTTGGAGGAAGATTGGAGAGGTAAATAATCCAAGTTGAGTAAGGTCCAGTGGGAAGTTTCTACAGTTGTTGATGATTTGGGGAGCCATGTCATCTGCTGGTGTTGGTCCACTGTGTTTTATCAGGTCCAAAGTCAATGCAGCCCTCATGCTTCCCTCTGCTGACCAGCTTTATGGAGATGCTGATTTCATTTTCCAGCAGGACTTGGCACCTGCCCACACTGCCAAAACTACCAATACCTGGTCACATGACCATGGGATTACTATGCTTGATTGGCCAGCAAACTCGCCTGACCTGAACCCCATAGAGGATCTATGGGTCATTGCCAAGAGACAAATGAGAGACATGAGACTGAACAATGCAGAAGAGCCGAAGGCCGCTATTGAAGCTTTCTGGTTTTCCATAACACCTCAGCAGTGCCACAAGCTGATAGCTTCTATGCCACGCCGCATTGAGGCAGTAACTGCTGCAAAAGGGGCCCAAACCAAATACTGAGTGCATATGCATGCTAATACTTTTCAGAGGTCTGATATTGTTCTATGTACACTCCTTGGTTTATTGATTGCATGTACTATTCTAATTTAATGAGATTGTGGATTTTGGGTTTTCATGAGCTGTAAGCCATAATCATCAATCAATTATGGCAAATCACGGCTTGAAATATCTTGCTTTGCATGTAATGAGTCTATCACATATATTAGTTTCCCCTTTTAAGTTGATTGCTGAAATAAATTAACTTTTGCACGATATTCTAATTTTTCGAGTTTCACCTGTACTTGCTGAAAAACAAAAAATGCAGCCTCCACACGTAAGGGCTGGTAGTAGGGTGCAATGTATTACATTTTTGTTCTTGGGTTTTGATATGCTTTAAAAAATTATCTCTTAACATTTGCTACATTGCTTTTTAGATTTGGAATCACTTTTTTGTCAAAATATCAAACATAGAAAACAATATCAGGAATGACTAACTGCAATTGAAATGATAAGTCTCTTTCAAATCACAGAGACCTTTCTTCTGGCTGGAAGAACCAATAGAAGGGGACACTTTGCTTTTAAAACTTTCTGTGACGTCAATTGAAGTTAGCCATTAAAAGTAGGGTTTCACGGATACCAATACTGGTATCAGTGCCAATACTAAGCATTTGCACAAGTATTAGTACTCGTGCAAATGCACCTATACCTAAAACACATACCTACTGGCTTGGTTTTTCCAGTTGTCAGCGTGGACTGACATCTGAAATGTACACAAAAGAATGCAGAAATCATTGGATGTTAAGGAGCGGGCCACCGCATCCCTAACAACTGATGACTCATTCCTCTGTCAGCGGGCTTCCCCGCTGACGGATAATTGTGATTAAAACCAGGGGTAGCTGCTGCTAGGGCTCCCTGTAGGATAAGAGCGCTCTCCTGCTGTGTCTCCACTCCATCCTGAGCCTGCAGTGCAGAACGAGCATGAGAAAAGAGAGCCGGGATGAAGAGAAGCCAGCAGCCGGATGTGCGGCATGAGGAAGGGAACCGCAAGGCGGGTGCAACCAATGCCCTGCATAGAAGTTCTGCTTGCCCTGATATCACCATCTTTCAACTCTTACCAGACTGTTGGATCTTTTGCGGGGAGGACAGTCATCAGCGCTGCTCTTCTTCAGCTGAGGCCACCTCCTCCCAGGTAATTGGAGAAGAACAGACAGCATGGCAGCATGTCGCACATAGATTTCCAGCAGTAGGTAGTACAGTAAGGAACTGCAGTGACATTACTGGGGGGGGCCAACAGGATCCTACATCATGCTCTGGGATGGTGGGTCAGTAAGCCCAGATTGCGTGTTCTCGACCCGCCATCCACGAGCATTATTGTGAAGAATGGAGCCAGCACTAGAGGAAGAAGAGCCATTGCTTCCTGTATAGCGCCAGCTCCTGTCACAGGCGGGTGATACCAAATGTACTCCGCTTGTGAAAGGAGTGATACAGAAAGCATCGGCTCTACTGCAGCCACATGCTTTCTCCAGCGTCGCTCCTGTCACATCTCCATAGGTGTCTCAGAGAAGCCAGCTGTCCCAGCCAGCAGTATCAGCCAGCAGTACCCACCAGCAGAACCAACCAGCAGTACCCACCAGAAGTACCCACCAGAAGTACCCACCAGAAGTACCCACCAGCAATACCAGCCAGCAGTATGCACAAGTAATACCTGCCAGCAGTACCCATCCATGCACTCCTTGTGGCCTGTGACCGGTTACCAAGTCGGTAAAGTAGCCCTCCGTCCTCCAAAGTTTGGGCACCCTTGCTGTAGGGGCATGAGTCCTGGATGGAGAGGTGTGCAGTAGCAGCCTTCCTTCTTAGTTTTGCTACGGTCTCTGGTGGAAAAAATCATAAAGAGTTCCCATGAAGATGATAAAAGTGTTAAGACCACTGCCACTGTCATGGCTGGCCTTAACACTTTCATCACTGTGGTTTCCAGGTCTTACTATTCTTCCCTACCTCCTCTTTGCTGAGAGCATAGCATAAATACTAGGTTTTATTACTCCGTAAACTGGCACCACTACTAGGGGTTAATACTATGTAAACTGGCACCAATACTAGGCTTTATTATTAGATAAACTGGCACCAATACTAGGCTTTATTCTAGGCTTTATTACTGCGTAAACTGGCACCAATACTAAGGGCTATTACTGCATAAACTGGCACCATTACTAGGTATTATTACTGCGTAAATTGGCACTAATACTAGGGGCTATTACTGTGTAAACTGGCCCCAATACTAGGAGCTATTACTGGGTAAACTGGCACCAATACTAGGGGCTATTAATGTGTAAACTGGCACCAATACTAGGGGTTGTTACTGCATAAACTGGCACCATTACTAGGTGTTATTACTGCATAAAATGGCACTAATACTAGGGGCTATTACCTGATAAACTGGCTCCAATACTAGGGGCTATTACTGCATAAACTGGCACCATTACTAGGTATTATTACTGCCTAAACTGGCAACAATACTAGGGGCTATTACTGCATAAAATTACACCCATACTATGGTCTATTACTGTATACACTGGCACAAATACTAGGGGCTATTACTGCATAAATTGGCACCAATACTAGGAGCTATGACTGTGTAAAGGTTGCCTGCCTCCAAAAACCCCCAAAAAATGCCTGCAACAACACACCTGGGCGTTTTTTTTTTTTACGCTAGCGTTTTTTTGGGCATTTTTTGGGGTTCTTTGGAGGCAGGCAAAACATCTGAACTTGTGTATAGTGGTATATATACCACTATACACAAGTTCAGATGTTTTTCCTGCCTCCAATGAACCCAAAAAATGCCCAAAAAAACGCTTGCTACTAAACCGGCAATGTGTGAAAAGCACATAATCAATAATCAATAATTAGCTCTCTATCAAAAATGACAATTTTTAAGAACTTTTTTTGTGTGATTTTGTGTCTGGGGGGGTCTAAAAGGTGTACCTGTGAAGTTTCAGCTCTGTAGCATGTCCAGAACCATAAAAAAAAAGATTGTTTGTATTAGGTCAGTTATAGAACAGGTTAGTGGCTTCTCACTTTTCACACCTTGCCGGTTTAGTAGCAAGCGTTTTTTTTGGGCATTTTTTTGGGTTCTTTGTAGGCAGGCAAAACATCTGAACTTGTGTATAGTGGTATATATACCCGTATACACAAGTTCAGATGTTTTGCCTGCCTGAAAAGACCCCAAAAAATGCCCATAAAAACGCTTGCTACTAAACCGGCAAGGTGTGAAAAGCGAGAAGCCACTAACCTGTTCTATAAGTGATAAAATGCAAACGATCTTTTTTTTTTATGGTTCTGGACATGCTACAGAGCTGAAACTTCACAAGTACACTTTTTAGACCTGTGAGAAAAAATGGTTAAATTGCGCTCAACACTCAAGACACAAGAAAGTGCTTGTGTGCATAAATACAGTGAATATACAAGATAAATGCAAATAAATAGTCCTTAGGTGAATAAATACAGTGATAAAAAGTCCTTAAAGTGCCCAGTGCAACACGGATCTCTCAGCAAAGACTGAATACACTTTATCTTCATGTGAGGGACCTCCACCATAAAAAACTCTCTCCACCCAGTGCTCAGGGTAAATACTGCTTACCGTAGCTGGTGGACCCCTTAATTATAGGGGGTCTCAAACAGCATAAATAATCCACAGATGCCTCCAAGCTATCCTTAGGATGTCCTTATAGGTAAGGCTCAGCTATCATAGGGAACTCCAGGATGTATAGAGAAAAGATAAAGGAAAACTCCAATAGCGTAATACGTTACGATACTCGGGGTTTAATAATAGAATTGCACTTACTCAAACATAAAGTTCATAATGCCTTCATTACAAATGTACAGCATAGGTTCGATGTACGAGACGCTCCTCCTGCTCCTGCGTACCACCAACCCGGAACTCAACGGTCTCACGTTCCCGATGCACGTTTCGTCAGGCGTGCTGACGTCATCAGGGGATCATCCCCCAGACCCCCCAGATACTAAATCCAAAGACATTTTTTTTTTTTTTTTTTTTTACATTTTTTCAATAATTGGCTCTCTATCAAAAATTACACTTTTTAAGAACTTTTTTGTGTGATTAATAGTCCCTGGGGTATGACCCAGAACCCTAGGCACTTTTTAGGGGCATTTATTGGGTTTTAGGGCTTCAAAATGGTGTTTTTTGATTACCGAAGTTCGGGTCCCATTGATTTCAATGGGGTTCTGAAATCCGGGCCGAACTTTCGGGAAGTTAGGATGTTCTGGCCGAACCAAACTTTTGAAAAGTTCGATCATCCCTAGTCCCCGGCATTCCCTCTCCACTGCGCATGTGCGAAATTGTCACGCGTCACTTCATGGCATCACTTCCAGTTACAAGAGCTGGAAGTACTCAAGACTCTATGACTGGTGACTGATGACTGATGACTCTACGATTGAATGCCTGGCAACTGCCCAGAAAAGGGTGTGTATTGGATTCCTCACAGATTAAGGCAAAAGATCGTGGGGACTCACAGGAGCAGGAAACTCCCCAGAGCCCTCTCAATCCTGGAGAATCCAGCTCAGGCATCACCCATTCTTAAACAAGTAAACCCTATCACTAGGATAGGGCCATTGGTTCCTGGGTTGGGGATTCTAGCACCACCTTAAGGAAAAAGAAATGCAATGCCCTCCAAGAGAACAAGGAAACTGGCTTACAGAGGGTTTTAAGAAAATACATCACATAATATCATAGTACAAGAAATACAAACAATAAATTACATAAACAGTATTCAACTGAGAATTTCAGAATGAGTCTAGTTTAGTTATCTAGTGCTGGTTTATTATTTGACTTAAAAATTTAATTTTCTCTTATTTTTTGGTTAGCAGGATTAAAATCTTTCCTTAGCGCTGTTTTTGAATAACCTCACTCTAGTAAGCTATCCGTTAATTTGTTTACCTCACTGTGAAAACCGATTTGACCTGAACAACAGTTTATTTTTACACGCAAGTATTGGCTATATGGTATTTATTATTTAATAAAGGTCGGATGGAAACTCTTTGCGTGTAAAATTGTATTACCCGTGGTTTCTGGATTTGAGATGTTCCCCAATTTTTGTTTACTGTGATATCAAGGAAGTTAACCTCTTGCTGGTGATAATTCATGGTTAAAAATAAATGTATTCCTATTCATGGAATCCAAAAACATTCAACCAATTGGGGCAAAGGACCCTCCCATGCGAAGAATATATATTGTCAATATATCTGTACCAGGTCAGAATCTTGCTGGTATATATTGACAGATTTTTATCAGACAGAAACCCCTGCTCCCACTCCCCCAGGTACAGGTTAGTATAGAATGGGGCACAACATATCCCCATAGCCACGCCCTGTACCTGGAGGTAGTGTGAGCTCTGGAATTGGAAGACATTATGGTACAGAATATACTTCAACATTGCCAAAATTAACTCATTAAATCTCCATTCCGACCTATTTTGTTGCAGCAAAACATGTCTGATCGCTGCTAGCCCCTTGGTGTGTGGAATCTTGTTGTACAAAGATTCCATATCAATTGTGACCAAATATGCATTCTCAGAAAGAACTAAATTTTCTACTATTTGTAAAAATGTAATGTGTCATTCTTTTAGTTTTCAACTTTTTATATATATATATATATATATATATATATATATATATATATACACACACTGCTCATAAAAGGAACACTTCGAAAACACATCAGATCTCAATGGGGAAAATATCATGCTGGATATCTATACTGACATAGACTGGGTAATGTGTTAGGGACAAAAGGATGCCATATCCTTTGGTGGAAGTTAAAATTATCAACCTACCGAGGGCTGAATTCAAAGACACCCACAAAATCAAAGTGAAAAAATGATGCAAGAGGCTAGTCCACTTTACTGAAATTTCATTACACCATCTCAAAATGGTAGTTTGTATGGCTCCCACATGCTTGTATGCATGCCTGACGATGTCGGGCGTTCTTATAATGAGATGACGGATGGTGTCCTGGGGTATTTCCTCCCAGATCTGGACCAGGGCATCACTGAGATTCTGAACAGAGGATCCACCTGGTGGTGTCGGATGGACTGAAACATAATGTCCCAGAGGTGTCCTATTGGATTTAGGTCAGGCGAGTGTGGAGCCATTCAGTGGTATCAATTCTCACCCTCCAGGAACTGGCTGCATACTCTCACCACATGAGGCCGGGCATTCTCATGCACAAGGAAGAACCCAGGACCCACTGCACCAGCGTAGGGTCTGACAATGGTTCCAAGGTTTGCATCCAACTACCTAATGGCAGTCAGGGTGCCATTGTCTAACCTGTAGAGGTCTGTGGGTCCCTCCATAGATGTGCCTCCCCAGGCCATCACTGACCCACCACCAAACCGGTCATGCTGAACGATGTTACAGGCAGCATAATGTTCTCCACACTCTTTCACAACTGTCACATGTGCTCAGGGTGAACCTGCTCTCATCTGTGAAAAGCACAGGGCACCAGTGGATGACCTGCCAATTCTGGTGTTCAATGGCAAATGCCAATCAAGCTCCATGTGCCATGCAGTGAGCACAGGGCCCACTAGAGAATGTCGGGCCCTCAGGCCACCCTCATGAAGTCTGTTTGTGATTGTTTGGTCAAAGACATTCACACCAGTGGCCTGCTGGAGGTCATTTTGTAGGGCTCTGGCAGTGCTCATCCTATTCATCCTTGCACAAATGAGCAGTTACCGGTCCTGCTGATGGGTTAAGGACCTTCTACAGCCCGCTCAAGCTCTCCTAGAGTAACTGCCTGTCTCCTGGAATCTCCTCCATGCTCTTGAGACTGTGTTGGGAGACACAGCAAACCTTCTGGCAATGGCACGAATTGATATGCCATCCTGAAGGAGTTGGACTGCCTGTGTAAACTCTATAGGGTCCAGGTATCACCTCATGCTACCAGTAGTGACACTGACCCTAGTCAAATGCAAAACTAGTGAAAAACAGTCAGAAAAGGTGAGCAGGAAAACAAATGTCAGTGGCCTTCACCTGTAAAACCATTCCTGTTTTGTAGGTTGTCTTATTGTTGCCCATCTAGTGCACCTGTTGGTAATTTCATTAACACCAAAGCAGCTGAAACTGATTAAAAAAAACCTCTGCTACTTAACTGACCAGATCAATTTCTCAGTAGTTTAATTGACTTGATGCAGTACTCTGATTAAAAAGTGTTCCTTTATATATATATATATATATATATATATATATATATATATATATATATATATATATATATATATATATATAGTGTATATATATATAACATTTATTTTTTCATTTTTTTATTTTCATTTATCCCCCTCCCCCCTTTTTTGCCTTGCTGTTCTTCCATCTTTGCTTTCAGTTCCGCTGTGAGTATTTTTCTTGTTAAGAAGCTCCACTCTGCCTCACTACATAAGCCCCTTTTTTCGACTTGGGACTTCATATATTCTATATATAGATACAACATAAATACATGTGGTCATGTTGGGCAGGGGCCGATCCAGGGGGGGGTGCAATTGGGAAATTGCTCCCACCGAGATAATATTACTGACTCTGCTCTGGGATGGCGGGACAGCAAGCCCATCCACCATCCCTGAGCATCAGTGTGAAGAATGGAGCCGACACTAGAGGAAGCAGAGCTGATGCTTCCTGTATAGTGCCGCCTCCTGTCACAGGTGGAGTGATACCAAATGCACTTCACCTGTGACAGGAGAGATACAGAAAGCATCGGCTCTGCTCCTTACTGCAGCTGCCTGCTTCCTCCAGCACCCGATCCTGTCATGCTGATGCTCAGGAATGCTGGGTCGGGAACCAGCCATTAATATCCATAAACAGTACCTGCCAGCAGTACCAGCCAGCAGTACCCACCAGCAGTATCCACCAGCAATACCCACCAGGAATACCCACAGGCACCAGCCAGCAGTACCCACCATCAGCACCCGCCAGCAGTACCCACCAGCACAGCCAGTAGTACCAGCAAGTAGTACCCACCAGCACCAGCCAGCAGTACCCACCAGCAGTACCAGCCAGCAGTACCCGCCAGCACCAGCCAGCAGTACCCACCAGCAGTACTCGCCAGCAGTACCCACCAGCAGTACCCACCAGCACCAGCCAGCAGTACCCACCAGCCATACCAGCCAGCAGTACCCACTAGTAGTACCCACCAGCACCAGCCATAAGTACCCACCAGCAGTACCCACCAGCCATACCAGCCAGCAGTACCCACCAGCACCAGCCATTAGTACCCACCAGCATTACCCACCAGCACCAGCCAATAGTACCTACCAGCAGTACCAGCCAGCAGTACCAGCCATCAGTACCCGCCCGCAGTACTGGCCAGCAGTACCAGCCAGCAGTACCTACCAGCACCAGCCAGCAGTACCAGCCAGCATAACCCACCAGCAGTACCAGCCAGCAGTACCCACCAGCAGTACCTGCCAGCAGTACCAGCCGACAGTACCCACCAGCACCAGCCAGCAGTACCCACCAGCAGTACCCACCAGCACCAGCCAGCAGTACCTACCAGCAGTACCAGCCAGCAGAACCCACCAGCAGTACCAGCCAGCAGTACCTACCAGCACCAGCCAGCAGTACCAGCCAGCAGAACCCACCAGCAATACCAGCCAGCAGTACCCAACAGCATTAACAGTCAGAATAACCCGCCAGCAGTACCCACCAGCAGTCCCGGCCAGCAGAACCCACCAGCAGTACCAGCCAGCAGAACCAACCAGCAGTACCAGCCAGCAGTACCTACCAGCACCAGCCAGCAGAACCCACCAGCAATACCAGCCAGCAGTACCCAACAGCATTACCAGCCAGAATAACCCACCAGCAGTACCCACCAGCAGTCCCGGCCAGCAGAACCTACCAGCAGTACCAGCCAGCAATACCCACCAGCAGTACCAGTCAGCATTACCCACCAGCACTAGCCAGCAGTACCAGCCAGCGGAACCCTCCAGCAGTACCAGCCAGCAGTACCCGCCAGCAGAACCCACCAGCAGTACCAGCCAGCAGAACCCACCAGCAGTACCAGCCAGCAGAACCCACTAGCAGTACCAGCCAGAAGAACCCACCAGCAGTACCAGCCAGCAGAACCCACCAGCAGTACCAGCCAGCAGTACCCACCAGCAGTCCAAGCCAGCAGTACCCACCAGCAGTACCAGTCCTGTAGGACAGCCAGTAGCAGCCTCCAGCCATACCTGCCTGGGGGACAGCAGCAGCCAGCGATACCTGCAGGAATCCTGAGGAAGAAGTGAAGATTGAGGTCAGTTGAGGTGCAGTTGAGGTGCAGTTGAGGTGCAGGTCCAGTGGTGCTGGAGGAGAGCCTATGATGAAGGATAGCAGTGGGGGAAGAGAGCCCCTGATCAGCCCCCCCCCCCCCGCAGCAATTGCAGCAATTTTCATGCATAGTGCCCCCCTTTACAAATCACAACACCCCATTAGATTGCAGCCATTTTCACGTCATAGTGCCCCTTTACACATCACAGTACCCTTATCACATTACAGCACCCCATTACATTGCAGCCATTTTCACGTCATAGTTCCCCTTTACACATCACAGTACCCCTTATCAAATCACAACACCCCCATTACATTGCAGCCATTTTCACGTCATAGTGCCCCTTTACACATCACAGTACCCCTTATCAAATCACAACACCCCATTACATTGCAGCCATTTTCACGTCATAGTGCCCCTTTACAAATCACAGTACCCCTTATCGCATCACAGCGTCCCCATTACATTGCAGCCATTTTCACATCAATGTGTATACTAGTGCGGTATGACTTAAACCTGCAGGGGGACCAGTTTTTTTTATTTGTAAATGTCTTTACTACTGCTTTAGGCCTGATTTACATGTATGCGGGTTGGCGGCCCACATTTTAGAAGGGCACAGCATCCTATTCATTTGAATGGGCTGCTATGCCTGCGTTTCCCGTAGAAAAAAGGTGCATGCAGCATTTTATAATTTCAGTGGTCTTGAAATCCATCCTGCTTTTGCACCATGTGACTTACCTGCAGTTCCTGCACTGGCAAGCTTTCTGCGTTTTTAGGTATGTGGGCCATGCATTTAAAAACAGTGCGTTTGCATGACACAGTTAACGCAAATGCACTGTGTTTTTAAATGCATGGCCCACATACCTAAAAATGCAGCAAGCTTGCCAGTGAAGGAACTGCAGGTAAGTCGCATGGTGCATGATGCCACTGAAATTTTAAAATGCTGCATGCACCTTTTTTTTCTGAGGGAAAGCAGCTCATTCAAATGAATATGATGCTGTGCCTTTGAAAATGTGGGCCCCCAACCTGCATACATGTGAATCAGGCCTAAAGTAGGCCCATCAAGCAGTGTCTGGTCTGGTGGTGGCCCAGAGCCATGCAGCGTGCTCTCTAATAAATAAATCCTTCTGGACACAGCCTGGAATGGTCAGGATTTAGTAGCTAACTGGATTAAATTCTGTCATGTGCATTACCCCCCCACCAACTAATTAAATAACCTGAAGACCAGCACTCAGAAGCAGATGCGGGCACAGGACCAGTGAACAAGTATGGAGACTTTAGTTCTGCACTGATGTGCGTCTATTTGGATGGGAAGCCAAATACACCAAAAAAGGTGCCTGCACTATTTTTTGTAACTCGGCAATACACTGCAATGCATTATTGTGCGCTGCAACGCGCCTGCATTGATAAGGTGCACTGGAGCGCTATTAACGTGTGCATGCACAGCTCAGTGTACACTTCTACAGAATGCTGCAAGCAGGCATTTGGGTTTATATTCATTTGTATTGCAGACAATGCATGTCTCTTCTGTAATAGGGAGCCTGCCTGCCTAGCTGCTGGTTTTTCTTTTTAGACTTTAGTTCCACTTTAAGAATGAATGGCACCGCAGTGCAACAACACACATTTCTGTGGAAACCTGAAGAGGATTTCCTTTATTTGAAGAGATTTCATGTCACTTCCTGCTGCTTTTACAAGACAGGAAATGTGGGGAAATCTCCCCAATGGGAGAAAAACACCTGACAGGCCATTTCACCCTTCATTACTCCATCCAAAGATAAATAATCAAAGCTTTGGGGATTAGTTATATATTAATAATGAATATTGGGTGGGATAACTTTTCCCACAGGCTTAGTACATAGCTGCCCTCCACACCCCACTGAAGAGCAGTTACATACTGGTGTGTGAGTGTAATGTGTGCACAGGAAAAGTCATTCCTCTCATACCTGGCCTCTTCGATTTCAGCTTCTCTCTCCTCCTTCAGGAGCTGTAGATAGGTTTTAATAAACTCCTCCATGCCGGCCCCAGCACACTATTCTCTCAGGGAGCTGTCTGCCTGCATCTTGTCCACTTAGACATGGTCCATGACATTTCCTGTGTAAGCAGAACTGCCTGTCTGTGCCGTGTTTCCGGGAGTCGGTGTTTCCGGTCCTGGCCAGCTCTGCTCTGCTCAGTGGCTGTGGCTGTGTGACAGGACAGGACAGGAGCACTCTGCTGTCAGCTCCACTGTGCAGTCCTGGCTACTCCAACCTCGAGGCCCCCGCCACACACCATTCATGGCAATGGGCAGGGCCAGAGCGTCAGTGGAGCTCACGGCCCCGCCCACCCCTCGCTCCTTGCTAGACAGCATTGATTCATTTAGCACAGTGCGGGGGCGCCGATGCCAGGCCAGGTCGGATGCTGGCTTCTGTGCACATAAAGTGACAGTCTAGACGCAACGGACCGGTAGATTTACAGCGGTCATCCCCGATGGGGCTCCCGATTTGTGGCTTAAAGACAGCCCTGCCTCTGATGAAGGATAAAGGCCTAAGACAATCTTGCTGCCGAATACAAACAGGGAGCACAGGATTTTTCCCCACATTCACTAAACTAAGGGAAAAGGCTATTGCAAAGTAAAAAGTCCATTTTTCTTATCCGAGAGGTAACAATATTTTTTTCCACCTAATAACAGCACACAGTACATGATTAAAGAAAAAAAATTTCCCCTTCATATTGTAATTCTCTTTTCACATCGTGGGCCGAGCATATGGGGGGGGGGGGGCGCGGCAATTCTTATTTTGCCTAGGGAACCAAAAATCCTTGCACCGGCCCTGTCGACACTCAGCTGTTCTGGCCAGTCAGTTCAGCTTCGCCCGTTCTCTACTCAGCTCTACTGTGATTACCAGCATCCACACCACTGAGGACGGGCTCCACTCTCTCTCTAGGCCGCACACTCTGGCCTCCCTCACCAACGTTGTCCGCTCACACCTCTCCAACAGATCTGTCCTCCACGAGTCCAGGAAGCAAGAGAGCGCGCACACAGCCCCACAGCTAGGTACATCAGCTCTCCCATGATCCCATGATCCTTCACTCTCCCACGGCTCCCTGGGAGTATAGTTCCTCCAGCCCCTCACACAACAGTCTGACCTCAGTTCTCGACTATATCTCCCACAATCCAGTTTGTCCATTTCCAGAGCAAGCCGATCCTCTTTTACAGAACTTTAAAGGGGCACTCTGGTCATATTCTTGATAACGGTAACCTAAATGTATATATCTATAACATATATATATAATAGTCCAGACCTGGCTACATCAAGAACTGGGTTAGCCTGTCTGAAGGTAAAAGAGACACACAGGGAATAACCCTGAAAAATCCCTTCCCAGGCATTATTAGGAATAGGCCTAATATCCTGTTCCCACTTTCCTCTAGAGGGCAAATGGAATTTGTGGAAAGTGCTCTCTAATAGAGACAAGTAGGTAACAGAAATAAGGCCTTTAGTAGAGGTTGCTTGAACTACTCTCTCCAACACTGTCACCGGAGGAAACCAAACAGGGAAAGAAGGAGCAGAGCATGACCAAGCTGCAAAAATTGATAAAACCACCTCTGGTTCAAAGGAAATTCCCTTAGGCTCCGTTCACATCTAGGCGTTTTGGGGCGTTTTTGGGGAGTTTTTCTGCTCTAGGATCAGCTCTCAAAACGCCCAACAGGACAAATCCTATTCATTTCAATGGCCCCTGTTCACATCTGAGCGTTTTGACGCTGTGAGCAAAACGCCCAACGCTCAAAAAAGTACATGAGCTTCTTTTTGCGCAGATTACAGGCGTTTTCCATTGGTCTCTATTCAATCTAAAAACGCCTGCACAAAAAACGCCTGTAAAAACGCCTGTAAAACGCAGTAAATTCGCAGGAAAAACGCAGTAAAAACGCTACTCTCAGGTGTGAATGTAGCCTTAACAGCTGTTCAATGGATTTAAGTAAACCCTTCCCATATAGTTGAGAAAGACTCAGAGCCCTTACCCATTAGCAACGCTGAAAGCCCTGCAGGGTCGATAGCTCAGGGAACCTTTCATTACCCAAGATCAGGGTATATTTAGTGAGGGAAGAAACCCTAATTAAAGCGGAGTTCCAGGCACAAAATCAATATATTTTTTTTGTGCCCCTCCGCTAGTTAGACATCACCTGAAAAGGAATTGGATAGTTAGGTTTTTTTTTTTGTTTACTCACCTTGTAAATGAAGATCGTAAATACTCACCTCAGAGTACTTCCTCCCTCAGCGCCGCGGCTCCGCTGTCACTTCCTGTCTCGCGATGATTCCTGGGAGCTGAACGTCATCGCTCCCAGGAATCAATGCGTCGGCACCGGCCCCGCTCGTCACTTCCAGGTGACGCCGCATTCCCCTGCTAAACAGCTTCTGGGCATGCCCAGAAGCTGTGGAGGAATGCGGCGCCGCACCGGAAGTGACGAGAGGGGCCGTGCGGGCGCATTCTGGGACAAGAAGACGCGGAAGAAGACACAGAAGAGGACCGCGCTGGCTTCAGCTGCCCACAAGAGAGATGGAAACGCTGTGGAAGAAATTTTATAAGTAAGTATTTCTTCTAAAAGGTAAGTGCGAACCGGGACAGATCAGAGGCTAGCCATTGTGGAATGTGCTAGCCCTGACTCTCCAGGGGGTATGTTCAGTCAAAAATGACTTCTGTGCCCGGAACTCCGCTTTAAGTCCTTGACGCCTTGAGTAACAGTACAAAAGTGGGCATGCTAGAAAAAGCAGAACACCCCGACAACCCCTCCAGGGCAAGCAACGGTGGGCATCCCTGAAACACAAAGTAAACTCAACGGTATAAGGCAGTAGATGAAACCTCAGAATTCCACCATGCGAGATGCTGCATTTGGGCTGCAAGTAAATGAATTCTCAGATTTGGAGCCGTTAAGCCCCTAGCCTCCTATGGATATTGTAAGTGATCCAGTTTAACCACTTGACGACCGCTCACTGAGCTTGTACTGCGGCAAAGTGGCTCGTTATCGTCCAGCGTCGTAGACCTACATCGCTGGATCCCGCGCGCGCTGCCGGAGGCTCTTTTCCGCTGTATTCAGACACAGCGGGAGTCGGGCCAGGGGAGGAGAGGCGGTGATCACCGCCGCTCTTCCCCGATCATTGGGGATCGAGTGAGGAAATCCGCCCACTTGTGTAAACAAAGCGGGCGGATCTCCTATGTGACAGAGTGACAGATTACAGGATTCAGCATAGCTGAACCTGCGATCTGTGTCTGTGTCACACAATCCCCTCCCCCCACACACGTCAGTAAGCATGAGGCATACATTTAACCCCTGAATCACCAATAAAGTTAACCCCCTCTCTGCCAGTGTCATTATTACAGTAACAGTGCATATTTATAGCACTGATTACTGTAGTAATGTCACTGGTACCCCCAAAAGTGTCAAAAATGTCAGTTAGGAGTCCGATCTGTCCCCCGCAATGTCGCAGTTCCGCAAAAAAAATCGCAGATCGCCGCCATTACTAGTAAAAAAAATAAACAATAAAAATGACAAATCTTTCCCGTAGTTTTTTTTTACCAAAAATATGTAGCAGAAAACAAATTGGCCTAAAATGTTAAAAAAAATTTGATTTTTTAATTTTTTTTGGGCATGTTATATATCAGAATGTAAAAAATATTGTTTTTTTTTTTTCAAAGTTGTCGCTCTTTTTTTCAAAAATTAAAAATCGTCCAGGTGATCAAATACCACCAAAAGAAAGCTCTATTTGTGGGGAAAAAAAGGGCATAAATTTAATTTGGGTACAGTGTCGCACGACCGCGCAATTGTCAGTTAAAGTAACGCAGTGCCGAATCGCAAAATATAGCCTGGTCAGGAATGGGGTAAAATCTTCTGGTCTTAAAGCGGTTAAAAATACGCTCATTGAGGATTTTTTTTTTCAAAGACATGTAGCTAAATACATTTTGGCCTAAATATATGACAAAAATTGAATATATTGGATATTTTTTAACTGTCAAAGTAGAAAATGTCAATTTGTTTGCAAAATTTTCACTCTTTTTTTATTAATATCACAAAAAATGAAAAGCGCAGAGGTGATTTAATACCACCAAAAGGAAGCTCTGTTTGTGCGAAAAAAAGGACATAAATTTTGTTTGGGTACGGCACTGCATGACCGCGCAATTGTCAGTTAAAGTCGCGCAGTGCCAAGTTGCAAAAAGTGGCCTGGACGTAAAGCAGGAAAATCCTCCGGTGGTAAAGTGGTTAATACGGGGGACCTTGTTCCTCCAGATCAAGTTTTTAGATATGCCATTAACCTTGATATAGTTCTTCAGAGGGATCAATACTGGGGAATTATGTAAAAAATATAAAAGCTGTAGCATCCAGATTATTTTAATTAAATGTATATACCCTATTATTGAAAGGGGAGTCTACACCAGACCCTGCTTTGAATTTGAAACCTTGTCAATATATATGAAACCTTGTCGCTATAAATGACAGGGAGATGCTGTCATGGATCCCAACTTTTTAAGATAGGAATGAGGGACACCTCACTACCGCACAGAATTGTATGTATTTGTATGCGTGTGAATGTGCGTATGTACAGTAGGTATATGTGTCTGTGTATGTACGTATATGTTTGTATGTAAATGTGTGTATTTATGTGTGTATGTATGTATGTATGTATGTATGCATAGCTCCCAACAGTCCCTGATTTCGAGGATTTCCCCCGATTCAGAACAAAGTCCCTCTTTCCTCCTCATGTGTCCCTCATTTTGGTCTGACCTACTGAATAAAGTTTTATATACTATGCACGTTTTATCTATCAAAAAAAGTGTTTCTCAGTACTAAACTTTTCATCTAATTTCTAAATTGCTGCAAATGTAAATTTTAAAAGCCAGTTTAACCACTTATGGACCAGAAGGATTTGCCCCCCTAATGACCAGGCCATTTTTTGCGATACGGCACTACGTTATTTTAACAGGAAAATTGCGCCGTCGTGCGACACTGTACCAAAATAAAATTGATGTCCTTTTTTCCCCACAAATAGAGCTTTCTTTTGGTGGTATTTGATCACCTGTGCGATTTTTATTTTTTGCGCTATGAACAAGAAAATACCGACATTTCTGAAAAAAAAAAAAAAAAACAATATTTTTTACATTCTGCTATATAACATTCCCAAACAAAAAAAATAAAATAAAAAAATAAAAATTTTCATCCATTTAGGCCAATTTGTATTCTGCTACATATTTTTGGTAAAAAAAAATCGCAATAAGCGTATTTTTATTTGTTTGTGCAAAAGTAATCGCGTCTACAAACTAGGGTAAAAATGTATGTAATTTTTATTTATTTTTTTACTAGTAATGGCGGCAATCTTTGATTTTTAGCGGGACTGAGACATTGCAGCGGACAGATCGGACCCCTAACTGACATTTTTGACACTTTTGGGGGGACCAGTGACATTACTACAGTAATCAGTGCTAAAAATATGCACTGTTACTGTAATAATGACATTGGCAGCGAAGGGGTGATCAAAGGGTTAAGTGTGAGCCTAGGCGAGTGCTTTCTAACTGTATGGGGATGGGCTGGTGAAATAACCACAGAAACCTGTGATCCTATATGGAAGGTTTACAGGCACTCCTGTGATCATTCCAGAGAGAAGAACGGTCAGCTGTGTTTACAACAGCTGACCATCCTTCTCTCTCAGCGGGGAGCGATCGTGGGTGCCCGGCAGCAATCGCGGCCGCCGTCCCCTTGGATCGGCTTCACTGCTGCCTAATGGGGGCGGGACCGCGCCGTCGGCGGCATGCACTCGCCCCTCAGCACAACTAGCGCAACCGACGTTGGTTCGCGCAGGAGAGCCAGCCTGACGCAGTCTTAATGGTGATAAAGGAATAGTAATGGTAGAAAAAAGCACTTGTGGGTTTAACTAATTTTTTTATTTCTCCTTTAATGGGGTGTGTCAGGGGTGTGTCCTATGCCTACATACTATTGCTAATAGTCCCTCGTTCTCATCTCAAAAAGTTGGGAGGTAGGATGTATGTGAGTGTGTGCATGTATGTTTGTACCGTATAAGTGTCTATGTACAGTATATGTGTGTGGGTATGTTTCTATGTTGTGTGTGTATGTACTATATGTTGGCATGTGAGTGTGTTTGTTTATATGTGTGTATGTATGTACGTTACTTTTAATCCTGACCCCTAATCCTGTGTGATCAGAACTGCTTTTTTTGGGCCCCTTCATAATAGGGGCACATACCTTTGAAAAACGACTGTTCAGAGATGCGGTAGTCCCTGCCGCACATGTGAAAAAGACCTTAGACCTCATTAACATGGGGCACATCAATGTGTACCCCATGTGAGGGCCATTTTTACCAATATGGAGATGATTAGGTGATCCAGGTGTGCAGGATGTCCCATTGATGTCGATTGAGAGGAGGCAGCTGCACAGATGTTGCTGCCAGTACGACATCCATGTGGATGTGGGTGCTTGGTCTTGAACGCAGACAGTGTAAGTTTGGGGACTCACACAGATGTTATATTGGGAGCAGCAGCTGTGGCCAAGCATCCCTTGCATCCCAACTGACATCAATGGAACTGCCTGCACGGGGATGCACGGAACACCTGTACATTCCCTATGCATGTAAACATAGCCCTTGGATAGGGTATGCATTGATACTACCCTGTCTGTAAATATTGTATTTATGTTACCAACTCTGCTTTCATGTAAATATAAAATTTGATATATTTTAGAAAAGATATGTAACTACTAATAGTAAGAAATAACAAACCTAATTTGCTTTTATAACAAGTATTTAACAGCATTACAGTTAAAAAAAAAATAGGGGCAAATGCACTCATTTTGGATAATTCCTCCATTTTACCAGATGGCCTTAGGCTCTGTTCAAACCACGTATGTGTGACGGAGCGTGAGTGCATTTCTGTGCGTTGCGTGTAGGGCAGATTGCTCATTTCTGTGGGCTGCACAAAACACACAAAGAAGTCCTTGACACTTTTGCAAGATCATGCCACAGTAAAACATATGGTGCCGCAGCACCATGTGTTTTGGTGCACACAAAAAACGCATGTGTTTGCAGATGCCTGGGAATGTCATAAAGAAATATCACGTCTACTAAAGGGCAATGCATTTCTGTGCAAGGTGGGAAAACGCATGGTTTTATGTGTATTCCTGACAATTACAATTGTAAATGTAGCCTTAACCACTTAAGCCCCGGAAGATTTTACCCCCTTCCTGACCAGGGGATATTTTGCGATTAGGCACTGCGTAACTTTAACGGACAATTGCGCGGTCGTGCAACGCTGTACCTAAACGAATTTGACGTCCTTTTTTTCCCACAAACAGAGCTTTCTTTTGGTGGTATTTGATCACCTGTGCGATTTTTTGATCATGCGCTATAAACAAAAAAAGAGCGTCAATTTTGCAAAAATAACAATATTTTTCAAATTTTTTTATATGAAATTCCCAAAAAAAAAATGTACAAATCAAAATGTTTTAACATTTCAGGCCAATTTGTTTTATGCTACATATTTTTGGTGAAAAAAATCGCAAAAAGCTTATTTTGATTGGTTTGCGCAAAAGTTATTGCGTTTACTAACAAAGGGAAAGATTTTTGTAATTTTTGTTGTTTTTTTTTAATGCGTAATGGCGGCGATCTGCGATTTTTTTGCGGTACTGCGACATTGGGGCGGACAGATCGGACCCTTGACTGACATTTTTGACACTTTTGGGGTTACCAGTGACAGTGCTATACATATGCACTGTTACTGTAAAATGAACACTGGTAGTGAAGGGGTTAACTTTATTTGAGAGGGAGGGGTGGTGTGTGTCCCTAGGGGCGTGATTCTTACTGTGATTGGCTGTGGCTTGAGGTGTAGGAACAGTGATCAACGGTGCTACATAGTAGAACCGTATGATCACTGTTCTTACACAGGGGAGAATGACAGGCGGCTTGTTTACATCAGCCGCCTGCCTTTCTCCCACTGTCACGGACGATCGCAAGTGCCCGGCGGGCACACGTGCGGGGGGTCCGTGACCGAGCGGGAGCGCGCCTCTGGCGGCGCGCGCTCGCTTCCCAGAGCCTCACAGGCTAGTGACGTACCCATACGTCACTTTGCCTGTGAGGGGCTGACCGCCGCAGTATATGTACTTGCGGCGGTCGGCAAGTGGTTAAGCTGGCCATAGACGGTTAGAATCTCATCCAGTTCAGAAGGGACCGGTCGAGAGTCAAATCATGTAGAGGGATTAAACCATCAACACTGACAGTGTTTATCGGGGCATTGAGAAATTTTCAGTTTGAGGAAAGAAAATCGTATCATCTATGGCTGGCTTTAGACTCAGCAATCACATTAAAATCTGACCATACAATTTTCATTCAGTCAACTTTCTATTTACAAAAGCTATTTAATAGGAGGACTCAATAAATTTAATCAATTTCTCTCCATCCAGGTAGGACCTTGCATTATATTATATTTTATTTATTTTATTTTATTTTATATTTTTACATTACTATTATATAGTTGTTGGTAGATGTAACGATTCGACAATCATATTGTAATGTGTGATGAGCTTTTAGAGTCATCATGAGCTAGTAGCTACCCTGTTTCCCCGAAAATAAGACTTCCCCGAAAATAAGACCTACTTACAGTTTTGCCTCTCGCTGAAATATAAGGCATCCCCCCGAAAATAAGACCTCCCCGATTATAAGGCCTCCCCGAACATAAGGTCTCCCCAATAATAAGGCCCCCCGAAGCTAACGTAACTCTGGACTCTGGACCGTAGCAGCAGGCGCCGCCGCGCAGCTCACTGTTGGCCGCAGCGCAGCCGGAGCAGACAGGAAGTGCGAGGTCTCTTTTAATCTGCGCTGCCGCCAGGACAAGCTGCCATCTGCTGCTCGCTCTGCCCGCCCTGACGGAGTCTGGCTAACTCACAATTAGACAGTAAATCACGCGGGGCAGGAGTTGGGCACATTGTGTGGACACACAGGGGTGACTGAGGTGGGGGGAAATGTCTGATAAAGGGGTGGGGTGGATGTCTGGTGAAGGTGTCCACTGGCACAGGGGTGGGGGGAGTGGGATCACTTAAAATGACACAAGAGGATCAGAGGGGGCAATCAAAATGACACAGGAGCATCAGAAGTGGAAGGGGAATCAAAATGACACAGGAGGATGTATTTTGCTGGTTTGTGATGACAACTACTACCGTACTGTATACAGGTAATACATTTCCTTTTTTTTTTGTTCAACAATATATGTGTACCGTATTCTTCTTCATGGAAAAATAAGACATCCCCTGAAAATAAGACCTAGTGCATCTTTGGGAGCAAAAATTAATATAAGAGACTGTCTTATTTTCGGGGAAACAGGGTAGTAAATGAGTCATTATTAGAGGGGGGTATTTCTTTGCATGAAAGAAGCATTCTTCTTTCATTTTTTTTCAGTATCATTAAGGCTTTGTGCAAAATTTTGCACTTTCCTGATACATATAGAAATGTGCTGCTTTTCAGCAGATGCACAGGGTTGTCATTACTTTTTAATGGCCCCTCCACACAGCGGCAAATGGGCACATTCTCACACATGCCAAACCACATGGTGCTGCAGCACCATGTGGTTCGGTGGCGTGCAATTTTACAAAAAAGTTTTTTTCCCTACATTTCTCATGGGCAGGGCAGCCTATGCCCTACATTTAGTGTGGGCAATGCGCAAAAAGTGCACCAAGTCACACTATACTGGTGTGAACCTAGCCTAAGAAATATATTTTCATTGCTGACCATTAGAGATCTACTCAAACCAATAAATTTGTGGGTATTTTTTGGCAATGAGTTCAACTCTGTATCGTGAACTGAATGATGTAGAATATAACATATACAGCACACCATTTACAATGAGACAGCATTCCATATCCTATGTACAGCACAGTGTACAGAACGGGACAGCAAGCTACGTATATAATATGCAGTGCCTGGGTAAGGTCATCGAGTGCCCAGGACAAAGATGGGACAATTTATCCACCCCAGCACCCCATCATCCCACAAGCATTTGCTGGATGAGAGCCTTATGATTAGAGGGATTTTGGAGGATGTTAACCAACTCCAGAAAGTACTCCATAACTAACACCTTCTGTCTGGAGAAGAAGTAGGGGAATTCACATATTGTATGTGTTGTACCTGAAAGCACTACATGCCTTCTTGATATATATATATATATATATATATATATATATATATATATATATCTGGTGAGTGGGGATTGCAAGAAGGGAGCACAGAATGGCACTTTGAGAAGCACCAGAAGAATTAACCAGCACAGACACTTTTTGCACTAATGGACTTTATATATCATGCACTTGCACTATTTAAGGCTGCTGCTTATACGGCAGCAGTGTATAGTGTGTGATAATAGAGATCAGGCAGGTAGTTAGTTAATAGTTCGTTGAGTTAGTTTAGTGCAGTCAGTGTAGTGTACAGGCATACTCCCCTTTGAAAAATGTATGGATATGGTGTAGTCCTGGGTCCCCTCTCTGTGCTCCCCAAGTTTTGTGTCCCTATCACTTATAGTTCGGGGAGCAGTGCCATGTCAATCTGACCAATATTTCTCATAGATGCCAATGTTAAAGACTGGGAGCTGTGTCATGTCAAGCTGACCAATATTTCCCATACATGCCAATGAGCACTAAAAGCTGAAAATAGGTCTAGGCAGGAAGGGGGTGAAATTGCCTTGTATTTAAGTGGTCAAGGGGAACCCTATGACAAAATTTTTTAAAACAATGGCATGGTGTCCCCCCCAAAATGCATACCAAACCTTTGTCCGAGCATGCAGCCCGGCAGGTCAGGAATTGAGGGGGGGGGGGGCGAGCGAGCCGCCCCATCCTAAACCATACCAGGCAGCTTGATCTGAACATGGGAGGGTGCTTTGGGGTGCCCCCCAAAGCACCTTGTCCTCATGTTGATGGGGACAAGGGCCTCTTCCAAACAACCCTGGGCTGTGGTTGTGGGGGGGGGTCTGCGGGTGGGGGGCTGATCAGGATCTGGAAACCCCCTTGTCATGTGACATCAAAAGGGGGCGGCGCCACCAGGTGACATATAAGCCCCCCACCTTCAGACCCCCACAAGCACAGCCCAGGGTTGTCGGGGAAGAGGCCCTTGTCCCCACGAACATGGGGACAAGGTGCTTTAGGGTGGGGGGGCAGAGCCCCCCCTGCCCCAAAGCACCCACCCCCCCCCCCATGTTGAGGGCATGTGGCCTTGTATGGTTCAGGAGGAAAGGCGCTTGCTCGTCCCCTCCCCTTTCCTGACCTGCCTGGCTGCATGCTTGGATAAGGGTTTGGTATGGATATTGGGGGGGACCCCACGTTGTTTTTTTTCTTTAATTTTTTTATCTGTATTGCCAGGAGCTGACAATACATTACAGCCGCGAGCAAATATTGACATTTTTTCCTTTAGAAATGTCAATATTGGGGGCGTGGCCGGGATGTAGACGGCGCCGGACGTGTGTTAGCAGAGCTCTCCACCATCCTGATCTTATCCGGCTCCATCCACGGCCCCTGTGCCTCGGATCGCGGCGGTTTTGCCCTCCTCCGCATCGGGCACAGGTGGGGCACGGATGCCGGGGAGAAAATCCCGGGTTTCAGCACCGACCCCGCGGCCTAAACGAGCGGTCCCGCCGCGAGGCGCGAAAGCGGCCGCCGCCATCTTGCAGGTCCAGGCCTCATCTTCTTCCTCTGCAGCCACAGGCGCCCAGGCCTTCCTGAAGTCGGGAAAGATGTCCGCGGGGGCCGGGGACCCTCCTATGGCACAGCCTATGGACTCAGGTACCGGGGGGTCTCTGCCGGGGACCGCTGGTCAGAATGGGGGGTCGCATGGAGGGGGGGATATTACTGCTCCCATACTGGCTGCTATAGACGCCTCAAAAACTGCCCTGATGCTCCGGATTGACCACCTGGCCTCTGAATGTACCCTAATCCGCCATGATCTGGATAAAATCAGGGGGCGCCTGACTGAGACTGAGGGCAGGGTGTCTGAGGTGGAGGATGTTACCGCTTCCCATTCGGCACAAATCATTGCCATGCAGGCCCAGGTGAATGCTTTGGCGGACAAGATGGAGGATGCTGAGAACCGACAGCGTCGCAACAATATCAGGGTGGTCGGCTTGCCAGAGAAGGCTGAGGGATCTAATTCTACATTGTTTGCTGAGAAGTTCTTTTGTGATCTACTCAAATTGCCTCCCCCTCCCCCGACATATGTGGTGGAGAGGGCCCATAGGGTTCCCACGGGACCTCGGCCACCCGGGGCCCCCCCGCGCCCGTTTCTGGTCCGCTTTTTGAACTTCCGTGACAGGGATCGTATCCTCTCTGAGGCCAGGAAGCAGGAGGAATTGCAGTTTGAGAACAGCAAGATAATGTTATTTCCTGACTTCTCTGTGGAAACGCAGAAGAAACGCAGATCGTTTACTGAAGTGCGCAAACTCCTGAGAACCAAGGGCCTGAAATATGGTATGATGTACCCGAGCCGCTTGCGTGTGGATTACAAGGGATCTGTCCTTTTCTTCAATTCGGCGGGGGAGGCTGCTGACTGGTTGGACTCCATTTAATTTCCTCTGATGCACCTGCTATCTTGGATGATATGGGGCTCTTGGGGCCCTGCTGCACTGTACTCCCTATTTGCAGCTCCTGTCTACGCACGGTCTGCCTCCTCAATTGCTGCTGGGGGGACATCTACGGTTCCTGTATTGTTGATCCTGCCCTGAAGTTTCCTGGGTTGCCCTGGGCTGGATCCATGCTTCTATTCCTGGGGCTGTGGACTGGTCTACAGGTCATTGGAGCTCTGTGTGCTACACGTTGTTGAACTGACATTTTTCTCTTTTTTTGTTTTGACTCTATTTTTCCTCTCTTTAGGTTTTTTTCCTTTTTTTTTTTGAGGAATGACTGTCTAGCGGCCCCCCCTTTTTTGGGGCTGCCGTTGGTGGACAAGAGTAACGCCGGCTGCGGTTTTTATGTTGCAGCCATGCCTTTAAAATTTTTGCTGGGTTTTGGGATTAGGCTGGGTACCCTGTTGCACTTTTTTTTGTTCCAGGTTTGGGTATCACAGCAGGGATGTTTTTTTGTTTTTGGCTCCAGGCTCCATCCGGTGGTCACTGTTCTTTTTTACTTATGTGTCTGTATTGCTGAATGTCTGGATGGAGTTGGGGGATCGGGTTGGTCCTCGGGCTGTGCTTGGTCCTCCGGCTCCCTCCTGCTATATGTCCCTCTGCTGTTCTATGGCTGAGCTACTTAAAATCATGTCATGGAATGTGCGGGGTCTCAATGACAAGGTGAAACGCACAGCCATTTTTAGGTACATTAAATCTGTTCAACCGCATGTTATCCTCCTCCAGGAGACGCATTTGGATGGGGGCAGGGTGCTTGCCTTGAAGAGGCCTTGGATTCAGAGGATCTTCAATGCCACTTACTCCACGTATGCCCGTGGGGTGTCTATTTTGCTGGGTAGAAATGCACCCTGCTCGATTCAAAAGGTAATTACGGATCCTGGCGGACGGTATGTTATTGTTCTACTGGAGATTTTTCACCGGCAGGTGGTACTGGTGAGTGTCTACTTACCTCCCCCGTTCCACTCTCAGATTCTGGTGGATCTCCTGGTGACCTTGGCCCCTTATATGCATCTTCCTCTAATTATGGCGGGGGATTTCAATGCTGTTCTGGACGGCGGGCTGGACTCCTCTAACCCGGGTAGACTGTCGTCTCCTGAACTGGTGTCCTGGTCTTCCGCGGCTCAGCTTACGGAGCTGTGGCGCTGGAAAAACCCTGGGGTACGTGGCTACTCCTGTTGGTCTGGGGTGCACAGAACGGCGTCCAGGATAGATCTGGCTTTTGCTAATGGGCCTTGTCTTGCTTTGGTCCAGGATGCTACATATTTGGCGGGTGGCCTCTCTGATCACAACCCACTGCTGTTGACTCTGCGGGTGGGAACGGGTAGAACTAGGGGTGCATGGCGCCTTTCGCCGGGTTGGCTGCAAACTGACAAGGTGATGCAACAGGTGGAGCCCCAGATGCCTACATATTGGGAAGATAATGCCTCGTCCACGGTAGGGGTGGTCCTGTGGGATGCTTTCAAAGCGGTTATGCGGGGTCATTACATCTCTGCGATTAAGGCATCTCGTAGGGAGGCTAATGCTGACAGGGAAGCTGTTCTGCTGGAGGTCCGTAGGTTGGAAGATGAATACTCGGCCACTCCGGGACCGGCGGCCTATGCGGCCCTGGAGGAGGCCAGGAGGCGTTTGGCTTTGTTGGATACTGATTTTGCGCATGCCAACCTTAAACATAGAGCGGAGTCACTTTTTGAGAAGGGAGACAAGAATGGTAAGCTTTTGGCCTTTTTGGTGGCAGATCAGAGGGCTTCGGTAAGTGTTCCGTGCATCCAGTCTAGTTCAGGGGAACTGGTTAGGGACCCGGGGGAGATCTCCCGGGTCTTTATGGATTACTACTCTGACACCTATTCCCCCCTACCTGCATATGACCTGGAGGAGTTGGAGCGCCTTTTATCTGGCTTGCCGGTTCCGGTCTTGGAGGGTGAGGACAGTGCGTGGCTGGACAATGACATCACGTTGAAGGAAATAGAGAGAGCCATCTCATCCTTTCCCTCCAATAAATCGCCGGGCCCTGATGGGTTCCCGGTGGAATGGTATCGGCAGTACTCAGACTCCCTGGCTCCCAGGCTCCAGGCATTGTATGCTGCGTGTTTCGATCAGGGGGCCCTGCCGGGTTCCATGCTCGAGGCGTATGTTGTTCTCCTGCCCAAGCCGGGGAAGGATCGCACCCTGTGTTCCTCCTACCGCCCCATTGCCTTACTCAATGTGGATCTCAAGATACTCACGAAGGTCTTGGCTACTAGGCTGGCGGTGGTCTTGCCTTCCCTGGTGGACATTGATCAGACCGGGTTTATGCCGGGCAAGTCCACGGACACCAACCTTCGACGTCTGTTTACTCATTTGCAGGTGTCCCATGCCTCCGTTGGCACTAGGGTGGTGGTGTCCTTGGACATTGCCAAGGCCTTCGACACGGTGGATTGGGGGTACATGGGGGTGGTGCTGAGGCGCATGGGGTTTGGTCCTAAATTTTGCAAGTGGATTTCCCTTTTGTATTCCTCCCCGCGTATGGCGTTGAAGATTGGATCTTCCCTGTCTCCATTTTTTGCAGTAGGTAGGGGGACTAGGCAGGGCTGCCCTCTTTCGCCCTTTTTGTTCTCTCTGATGATTGAACCCTTGGCTATTGCGTTGCGTGCATCTCCGGAGGTGGGGGCTCTGGAAGTGGGCTCCATTAAGGAGTGCCTGGCACTTTATGCGGATGATATGCTTTTATTTTTGAAGGATCCCAATGCTTCTCTGCGGGCGGTGTTCAATATCCTAGACACTTTTGCAAAGTTTTCCGGCCTAAGGGTGAATTGGGATAAATCCACTATGCTCCCTATTGATCCTGGTGCCATTGCTGCAGCTGATGGGGCGCTACCATTGAAATGGGTGACGGAGTTCACCTACCTGGGAGTCAGGGTGTCGGCGAGGGTGGCGGATTATCTTACTCTGAATCTTAACCCACTGCTGGAGGTCTTTAAACGCAGGGCGGAGGTGTGGCGCGACTTACCTTTGTCGGTTCTGGGGCGCATTAACTTGGTGAAAATGAAACTTCTCCCTGTCTTTCTATACTTCCTTAGAAATTCCCCGGTGTGGGTCCCGCGTTCTTTCTTCCGCCGCGTTCATGGCCTGATAGGTTCCTTTATTTGGGGTACCTCTCCTCCTAGAATTGGTCTGCAGGTGTTGCAGGAGCCCTGGGGTCAGGGGGGATTGGCTTTACCTGATCTTTATAAATATTTCCTGGCTGGGCAGGGGGTGGTGGCGCGACGCTGGCTTGCAGGGGACGATGGGGACTCCGCCACGGTGCTGGAGGCGGCTGTTTTGGGCTCCTACGAGAGTCTTCGCCTTTTACTGCATCGAGGGTCCAGGGCTACATTTCAGCTGACAGGAACGATGCGTTCTACCATCAAAGCCTGGGAACAGATGCAGGTGCTGGTGGAGCCAGGAGCCACTGGTGTTTCCCCGGCCTCCCCATTGTGGTGGAACCCCAAGTTTCCTCATTTTGCCTCGATCCCTGATCCTACCATCTGGGCCGTTAAGGGGGTGAAGTTGCTGGGGGATATTGTTTCTGGTGAGGAGCTGTGCTCCTTTGATGCCCTGAAGGCGCGTTATGATCTTCCCAATGGGTATTTTTTTCGCTATCTCCAACTTCGCCATGCGTTTGTGGCACAATTCGGTTCCTCTCGGGTTGTGATTAAAGCTTCAGCTCTTGAAACAGCGATACAAGCGGCGGGTATGCGGAAGCCTCTCTCGGAATTGTACAGGGAATTGTTCGCTGTCACTCCGCCTGCTGTACGTAGATGTCGGGAACGCTGGGTGGAGGAGGTGCCTGACCTGGATGGTGATGACTGGGATGATATGTGGAGTTCACCCTTCGCCTACCTGGTCTCTGCGAGGGACCGTCTGATTCACTTTAAATTTCTACATCGGATTTATTACACGCCGGCGAGGCTGGCACGTATTTATCAGACGGCCTCGGCGGAGTGCTGGCGTTGTTCCCATTCACCGGCGGACTTCAGTCACATCTTCTGGGGGTGCCCGGTGGTCAAGGACTATTGGGCATCCGTCTTAGCTTGTATTGTGGAGGTGGTTAAGATTCCGGTCCCCAGCTCCGTGGAGGTTTGCCTCTTGGGGTTGGTGGATGGCTTAGCTCCTGCGAGGGCCATTCGTACTCTGGTCAGCTTGCTGCTTTTCTATGCGCGCAAGGCTCTGTTCTTACACTGGAAGAGTCCCTTGGCTCCCACGATCCTTTTCTGGAAAGGCTTGGTTAATAAAGTGATTCCGCTCTATAAGGCCACGTATCTCAGTAGGGGGTGCCCCCGCAAGTTTGATAAAGTATGGAAAACATGGATAGACTCTCCGGCCTCGACCTCCGTAGATCAGCTTTAGTGTTTTATGTGCTACTGTTCGGGACTGTCTGGGGGGGGGGGGGGATGGCCATGCCGGTCGGTGATGTATTCCTTTCATTGTGCTCTAACTGCATGTATAGAAGTCTCTCTATTTTTTTTTTTTTTTTTTTTTTAATTGACTAAGCCATGGGGTTGCTGCTAGTGGGCTCTGTGCTGGACTAATCTATAATGTTCTATGACCTTGTTACTGGATAATTGGAGCAGTCTTGAGGGGTATCTTTATTACTGATGGATGCTTTGTTTTTCCACTGGACGTGCTGGATGGAGCCTGGGGTGGGGGGGGGGGTGGGTGGGGGTTGGTGTGGGAGGGGTTTGACCTGTTGTCACTGAGGGTGGTTGTTGCCCTGCGTGGCATTGTCTTGTCTGTTTTTTGTGTGCAAAAGTTCAATAAAAACAAATTTTCAAAAAAAAAGAAATGTCAATATTGCTGCAGCAGGCTCCATACCTTGTACAGATGTGCCACTTTATAGTCACATTAGGGGACCCCCCAGGCACAATGTTTGAATACATTTTTCATTTTTATTGTTTCACTTTAGGCATCATTAAAATCACTTCTCCTGTAAAAACAATTGTTTTAAGAAAAAAAAAAAAACAATTCTGCATTGATACATGTCCCCCAGGGTAGTACCCAGCTCCCTATACACTTTTTATGGCAATAACTTGCGTAGCACCCTCCTAGTTAGGTGCTAGGTAGAGAGTATAGTTTTGGCTCTGTCTGCCTATCAGAGAAGCAGCAGGCAAAATCTATATTGTTCTCTGCCTAACAGAGAGCAGGATCTGTGAGTCAGGCCTGCTCAGTGGGCTCAGTGTGAGATTCATCTGGTCTTAGAGAGTGTCCCCAGCTGATCCAATGAGGAGGCACATAGGATGCTGGAAGGAAACCTAACCAATGACACACAGGCTTTTGGTACTGCCCCAGGGATTGGCACAGACAGTTGGTCTCAGTGCATTATGAAGCAGGGTATAAAAAGCCACGGGCACATGAGGTAGAGGTCTTTGTTGGGAAACAGAGTCCCAGAAGGACGGTGGTGGCTGTCTCCTATTCTGCAGCAGTTGGTGATGGTCACAGGTAGTCAGCCTGGTGAACCTGCAGTGTGGAGCTGAACCCAGAGGTCCAGGAAAGCTGACTGAGGAGTTGAGGCATTGCGAGACTCTGGAAAAACAGTATCGTGAGTATAGAGGATCTTGCCCAGGGGTCTGCCTAGGAAGGGGACTACTCCGGGTAGTGCAATCAGTGGACGGGTGTCGGCTAGTACAGAGAAAGGGGGTACTGGTAGAATACCCTGAAGATAAACACAAATAGGAACACTTACCTCATCTTCATTCAAGTGGCAGGATGAAGTAGCAGCCTTGTCGCATTATCAAGCTAGAAGTCCTCTGAATTGTGAATAGTTGGAGTATCCCACTCATCCCTTCTCCTATCCCAATATAAATAAAACAACAAAAACAACAACCCCTAGACTGATAATTGGCTGAGCCAAGAAATTAAAGTATTACGATTTTCTGCAAGCAGTTGTTACGGGTAACCCAGGGGAATTCAAAAGTATAATTCTTCAGCAGTCCTCTAGGGGGCAGTGCTACACTTGCTTATAAGCCTTTAAAATGAGGACTTTTGATTTTTCATGTTCCTGTCCAATAGACTTTAATAGAGTTTGCATGTTCGCTAGAATTTTTTCCTTGTTCGAGATGTTTTGGTGCGAACCGAACAGGGGGGGGGGGGGTGTTTCTTCCCATCACTATTCACGTCTACAACAGCACAGTGAATGACTCTACCGGATATTCCCCTTACAAGTCGATGTTTGGGAGGGAGGCCCGTTTGCCTATAGACTTAGACTTCGGGAACTGGGCTCCGCTCCTGGATTCAGCATTGATTTACTTGGACTCCGTTACTTACATCAAATACTGGGACGGTCCCTGTGAATCCAGGATGGTTGGGAGGTACGAAGGTAAGTATAAAAATAGGGAAGAATTAAGAGGGGCAGGGAAGCAAATCTATGAAGTGGAGAATTTTTTTTGATTGAAGATTGGGGTAGAAGATTTGGATTAATTTCTAAGGGCACTTGTAAGAGGGGGTAGTATAGTAGACTCGTGGTTCATCATGTCTTCAATGTTTCCCCACACAGTATTTGTGCAGCAATATTTCAAACGCAATTTTTGGGGAAAAAAAACTGTTTTATGAATTAAAAAAAACAAAACACTAAAATTAGCTCAATTTTATAAAGGGTGGGGGTGACCCGCGCTATGGAGTTATAAGAAAGAAATCCAAAACAATTGAGAAGGTTTAAGCTGCCAACAACCAAACCCACAGGGGTTAGAAAATTAGATAAATGCAAGGAGGTTGCAACGGCGCTACCTTTAAAGTGAATAAGTGCTATATAAGTGCCAGTATATTATTAAAAATAACATAAAATTTGGGTCCAAAGTAAAGTGCACTAGTGACTTGTGATGTGACAAGGTAACCAATTATTTATCCTGGACCCAAAAAAATGTGCAAACATATAAGGTGCTGATTGCTGTGCAATATATATACTGGAATAATGGAGAAACAGTGAATTCCAAAAAGTGTAGTTTATTGGTGATAAATAATAATTATTCGGTGAGAACCAACTTCAATAAAATATAAACAAAGAAATAAATAAGCAAGTGGTTTTTAATAGTACCAGTGCTGTGTGTGGTATTTTCTGGGATACCACTTAGTGAAGGGTGAATAAAGAAAACAATAATAAAAAGAAAAAATGGGGTTGCAATCTCAAATGTGTCCGCTAGATGTCACCCTTGATATACGACCTAAATTGCTTTAGGTGGTGAATTGTTCCAGGGTTCTCCAGCGGAAGGAACGTGGCTTCAAACTCCTCAAATAAAGAAAGAGGGCCCCATGATGTTGTATACTATATGCAGTTTGGACAAAGATAGCAAAGACTCACGCTTAGGCTGTCCGAGATCAGTGGTAGCGGCCCGGTAGCTTCCGCGTTCCACGGCCCAGGCTCTGAAAACCGGAAGTGACGTAATGACGTTCTTGACTCTTCCCTACGCGTTTCGTCATAGGATGTCTGCTGGAGCACTCATGGGGCCCTCTTACTTTATTTGAGGAGTTTGAAGCCACGTTCCTTCCGCTGGAGAACCCTGGAACAATTCACCACCTAAAGCAATACAGGTCGTATATCAGGGGTGACATCTAGCGGACACATTTGAGATTGCAACCCCATTTTTCCCTTTTATTATTGTTTTCTTTATTAGCCCAATTTTGTTGTATAATGTGAAAGATGATTTTACGCTGAGTCCTAACATGTCATGCTTTAAAATTGCGCACACTTGTAGAAAGGCGCCAAACTTCGGTATTTAAAGATCTCCATAGGCAATGCTTTAAAACATTTTGCAAGTTACCTGTTTAGAGTTACAGAGGATGTCATGGGCTAGAATTGTTTCTCTCGCTCTAACGTTCGCGGCGATACCTAACATGTATGGATTGAACGCCAGTTACATATGTGGCCGCAACATACATATGTGTTCGCTTCTGCATGCGAGCACGCAGGGACGGGGGCATTTTAACTAGTTACAGACTGCCCACCGCCGATTTACTGTGGCAGAAGCCCCTCCTGCACGAACCGACGAAGGTCTACGCCGGTCGCCAGCATGGCTCGGGGGCACGCGGGAGCGCGCCCTTCGTCCCCGTGATGGTCTGATTCGGTACAGAACCAATCAGTCATCAGGTCCAGGCCAATCATTTTTGGCCTGGTCCTGGCGATCGGTTCTGACCAATGGCAGACCGTCCTGTGTCTGTGTTTTGTAAACACAGACACAGGATATGCTGCTCTCTCCCCTCATGAAGCCCTTTTCGGTTCCAGCTTGGGAGGAGAGAGCTTCTAACTGTGAGTTCACCAAGAACTACACTACACCACCTCAGATCACCCCCCAGTTAACCCTTCCACTCCCTGTCACAGTGCACATTATATACAGTATATAGCTGTTTTGCTGATTTCTGTAATAGTGCGCCTTGTCACTTCATTTAGCGTTAGCGACCATTAGTTTCTGTCCCAAATAAGTTTAGGGTACCCGCCATCCCCCTCCAATAAATATTTAACCCCCTGATCACCCCCAGTTAACCCCTTCATTGCCCTGTCACAGTGTCACTTTTATAATGTACAGATCTTTTTTCTGATCACTACATTAGTGTCACAGGGGACATTAGTTAGCGTTAACGCTAGTTAACTTCAATCTAGGACAGCGTCAGATTCCCGCCGCATATTTAGAAATATAATTTAACCCTTTGATTGCCAGTGACACACACATACACACACATATACACACTAAACACCACCATTACTAGTATAGTGTCTGAACGGATCAATATCTTTGTAGTCCCATAGTTTAGGGTTTCCAACGTGCAGTGTTAGCAGGATCAGCCACGACACCTGCCAGCACCTGCGTTTAGCCACTCTGCCCAGCCCACCCCACCCAGGCAAGTGCAGTAATCATTAATTACTGTCACTTCCAAAAACACAACACCCAAAACCGCAGCATTAGCAGAGTCACTAGCACTAGCAGTTTTTTTTTTCGTAGCGATTGAAATAGTCCTCTACAACCAGGTGCTTTTTTACGTGTGAGTCACACTAGGTACCTGTAAATTTATTGGCCAAAATGTCCAAACGGAGGTACACTAGTGAAGAGGCCTACAGGATACTGACCATGTCAGATGATAGCGATGGGGATGACTCACTGGCAGAATCAGAGTCAGTATACGAACCTGTAGAGAGCTGCAGCTCCCTGATAGATAGCTCTGATGATGGAGTGATCCCTGCTAAGGTCAGGCGTACCTGACTCCGTTCTGGAGTTGCTGAGGTGCAACAATCGCAGGGTTCTCATATGGAGCAGAGTGTCGGTACTAGAGTGTCGGTAACCAGCAAGCACCAGCGGCCTAGTACATCCTGGTCATAGTCAAACCAGCACTGCAGTATCACTTGGTGACGTGGCGAGTCCCATAAGTGCAGTTTAAGCTGGTGTGGTGGCTAGCAGAAGTAGTGTCCTGCAGCCACAGAGAATTTGAAGACAGGCCCGTAGAGCCCATAGTGTTTTCCATGATGCGCTGGCAAATTCTGATTGGCAGCCCACAGATTCTGCAGCGCCCATACTTCCCCCATTCACTGGCCAACCTGGAATTTAGGTGGAAACAGACAATTTTACTTCCCTTAATTTTTACAAGCGTTTTTTCACGGAAGATCTGTACAGATCTATTGTGGACCAAAGCAATTTATATGCTGATCAAGTCATCACCCCAAACCCAAATATGACTCTTGTCAGACAATTTGGCTGGAAACCTATAACGGTTTACGTGTTTAAGACCTTTCTGGGCCTATCCCTCAACATAGGCATTTCTATAAGGAGTGGGTTGCGGTCATATTGGTCCACTGACCCAATTCATCATATGCGCGTGTTCTCTGCTGCCATGGCCAGGTCGAGATACGAGCAAATCCTGCGTTTCATGCACTTAAGGCTTCAATCAACGATTTGCAGCCCTGTTTATCCCCCAAACAAGTTGTCTGCTTTGATGAGTCCCTAATTTAGTTTTCTGGCCGTCTTGCTTTCAAGCAGTTTATTCCCAGCAAGCGTGCCAGATACGGGGACAAGATGTATAAGCTCTGTGACAGGGCCACAGGCTATACATGTAGTTTCCGGGTTTACGAAGGACAAAGATAGCACTGTGGAGCCCCCCAACTGCCCAGACTACATAAGGAGCAGTGGCAAGATTGTGTGGGACTTGGTGTCACCCTTATTCAGGAAAGGGGTACCATTTATACAGTACATGGACAACTTTTAAATAAGCGTGCCATTTTTTAGTCACCTGCTTGAATTTCAAATTGGCGCATGTGGCACCATGTGACCAAATCGCCTGGGCTTCCCCCAACGGCTTTTATATATCCGACTTATTAGGGGGGAGAGAGCCTGCTTGAAAACAAACAGATTGCTTGCAGTGAAGTGGAGGGATACACGGAATGTTTTCGTTCTGTCCTCCATTCACGAAGACACGACAGTGCAAATTTCAACGGCGACTGGTATTGTTGAGAAGCCTCTCTGCGTCCATGAATACAAACTTAACATGGGAGGGGTGGACCTCAACGACCAGATGATGGCGCTGTACTTAATTGCCCGTAAGGCCAGACGCTGGTACAAAATTGTTTATTTATTTCGATTGGCTCTGCTGAACACTTATGTGCCATACAAAGCATCAGGACGAAGTGGATCCTTACCACAATTCCAGGAAGAGATCATCAGAGCCCTTCTGTATCCAGGAGGTTCTGCTCCCCAACTTCCCAATCCAGATGCAGTGAGCCGGCTGCATGAGAGGCATTTTCTGTATGCCCTCTCGAGTTCCTCTAACCAAAGATACCCCCAAAGAAGATGTTGTGTCTGTAGGAAACGCGGATTTAGGCATGACACCCGTACTTATTGTCCATCCTGTCCTGGCGAACCTGGTCTCTGCATTGGGGAATGTTTCCATCGCTACCACACACTAGTGGAGTATTAGTATAGGGTACAGCATGGCACAGTCTAGGGCACACTTACACAGGGTCTCAAAACTTTGTTTGATGGCGATTGCATTTTGAGAGGTCCTACGGACCTGGAACCTTTTAAAGTTACAGAAAAAAAAGTGTAAAAAAAAAATTACAAAAAAAATAAATAAAAAAGCCAAAAATAGTTGTTGTTTTATTGAGTTAATTTTCTGTTCTTACTCTGCTCTTCTACTTCTACTTCCACTTCCACTCTTTCTACTTTTACTGTACTTTATTGTTACTGTTTTTCATTGGTAACCATTTTTTACTTTTCAGATGCCAATGTAAGGTTTTATTTTTACTGTTTTATTGTTAACCATTGTTTGCCTTGTCCATCAGCTGCAACACTGATTTATATATTCTGACAGCAACAGTGTTTGCTCTCAGCATATATGGAAATCTATGATGGCAGCGCTGTAGGAGGTGATTTCACCACCGCAGTTAAAAAAAAAAGGCATAAATGGCTTTCATCATGTATGCACATCATTAGAGAAGTGGGTGGATGTTGGGTGGCCTAATGATGGGTATACCACACATTTTCTGGTGGAGATTTCTGCATCCACATCGATCGATGTAAATGGAGGAATCTGTTAGGCTCTCTTTTTTTGTTCAGCCCACAGGCTGCATGAAAATAAAAAACCTACAACATATGGCGAACAAGGACCAGTGGTTATACCAGGATGATGCCTTAGGCATGATTTAGGCATCATCTTGGTATTGTTTTTTAAAGCCAGCGGTCAGCTTACATGTAAAAGCAATCCTAGGAGATAATTAGCCGCTAGACTGCTTTTACAAGCAGTGGGAGGGGACCCCCCTGCCACCTTCCGCAGTTTTTCTCAGGCTCTCCTGTCCTTCCATGTAACCCAAGAGTGCAGCCGGTGGTTCCAGTATCTGACCATAGAGCTGATTGTAGACAAGAACAGCTCCAATCACCTCTATGGCCTAAGATACAGGAAGCTACGAGCATTTCATGACTTTGGTTTCGCCAGATATAAACAGCGCCATTGGGAAATTGGGAAAGCATCTTATCACACCAATCTTGGTGTGGTCAAATGCTTTAAGGGCAGAGATCTAGAGTCTAACAGACCTCAATTGTTTAAAAAAAGAGTACCTGTCACTACAGATTGCTATCATAGGTGATATTTAAATTCACTGTGATAACAATAAAAATGATTATAAAAAATGAAAGGGAAGGTTTCAAAATAAAATAAAAAAGCAAAATAATTAATAAAAAAAAGAATTCAAGCACCCCTGTCCCCCCCCCCCCCCCGTGCTTGCGCACAAAGGCGCACGCAAGCCTCGTTCTAGTGTCATATGTATACCGCAATTGCAACATGCATGTGAGGTATCGCCGCAAACGGCAGGTCGAGGGCAGTAATTCTTGCAGTAGAACTCCTATGTAAGTTTAAAGTGGTAGCCTGTAAATTTTTAATGGCTTTTAAAAATGTACATAGTTTGTTACTGCTGCACGGGCGTGCTCAATTTTAAAGCATGTCATGTTTAGTATCTATGTACTCGGCATAAGATTATATTTTAAATTTTACCAAACAATTAGAAAATATATAGTGTATTTGTGCATTAAATACATTTTTTTTTAAATTGCGTTTGGAAAATCTCTGCGCAAATACCATGTGACAAAAAAAATTGCAACATCCACCATTTTGTTCCGTAGGGCCTCTGCTTTAAAAAAAATCATGTGTTTGGGGGTTCAAAGTAAACAAAAAGTCACGGAAAAGGCTTGGTCTTCGGGTGGTTAGAAGAGTGGTTAGAAGAGTGGGTGATGTGTGGCTAAGATTGAGCATAAATTGCCAGGACAGTTCAAACACCCCCCAAATGACCCCTTTTTGGAAAGTAGAGACCCAAAGCTATTTGCTGAGAGGCATGTTGAGTCCATGAAGTATTTTATATTTTGCCCTAAGTTTCGGGAAAATGGCAATTTGTTTTTGTTTTTTTACACAAAGTTGTCACTAAATGATATATTGCTCACACATGCCATGGGTATATGTGAAATGACACCCCAAAATACATTCTGCTGCTTCTCCTGAGTACAGGAATTCCACATGTGTGAGACTTTTTGGGAGCCTAGCTGTGTACGGAACCCCGAAAACCAATCACCACCTTCAGGTTTTCTAATGGCATAAATTGCTTATTTTACTTCCTCACTACCTATCAGTTTTGGAGGCCCTGAAATTTCAAGATAGCACAAAGCCCCCCCCCCCCCCAAGATGATACCATTTTGCAAAGTAGACACTCCAAGCTATTTGCTGAGAGGCATGGTGAGTCCATGGAATATTTTTTATTTTGCCACAAGTTTTGGGGAAACTATTATTTATTTATTTTTATTTTTTTACACAAAGTTGTCACTAAATTATATATTGTTCACACATGCCATTAATATATTTAAAATGACACCCAAAATACATTCTGATGCTTCTTCCGAGTACAGAGATACCACATTTGTGAGACTTTTTGGCAGTCTAGCTGCTTACAGGACCCTGAAATCCAATCACCAACTTCAGGCTTTCTAAGGGCATAAATTGTTTATTTCACTCCTCACTACCTATCACAGTTTTGGAGGCCATGAAATGGCAAGATAGCACAACCCCCCCCCCCCCATGACCCCTTTTCGAAAAATAGACACCCCAGGGTATTTGCTAAGATGCTTGGTGAGTATTTTGCAGCTCTCATTTATTTTGGAAAATGAAGTAAAAATTTCAAAACTTTTTTGACAAAAAGTGAGATCGGCAAAACACTCAACATGCCTTGCAGCAAATAGCTTAGGATGTCTACTTTCCGAAAAGGGGTCATTTGTGGGGGGGGGGGGTTTGTGCTGTCTTGGCATGGCCCCCGAAACTGTGATAGGTAGTGAGGAATGAAATCAACAATTTACGCTCTTGGAAAGCCTGAAGGTGGTTATTGGTTTTCGGGGTCCTGTACGCGGCTAGACTGCCAAAAAAGTCTCACACATGGGGTATCCCCATACTCAGGAGAAGCAGCAGAATGTATTTTGGGGTGTCATTTCACATATACCCATGGCATGTGTGAGCAATATATCATTTAGTGACAACTTTGTGTAAAAATAAAAAAAATAATAATAATAATTTTCCTGAAGCTTGTGGCAAAATATTAAATATTCTATGGACTCACCATGCCTCTCAGCAAATAGCTTGAAATGTCTACTTTGCAAAATGGGGTCATTTGGGTGGTTTTGTGCTATCTTGAAATTTCAGAGCCTCTGAAACTGTGATAGATAGTGAGGAAGTAAAATGTGCAATTTACGCCCTTAGAAAGCTTGAAGGCGGTGATTGTTTTTTGGGGTCCCTTATACAGCTAGGCTCCCTAAAAGTGTCACACATGTGGTATCTGTGTGAGAAGAAGCAGAATGTATTTTGGGGTGTAAAAACACATATACCCATGGCATGCATGAGCAATATATCATTTCAATGATAACTTTGTGTAAAAAAATGTCTTTTTTGTTTTTAGCCAGTTTTCAAACACCTGTGACAAAAAATGTATTATTCAATGGGCTCAACATGCCTCTCAGGGAACTCCTTAAGCCTCGTACGTGTCAAAAATCGGCCGGGAATTTTTGTCCGACGACCGATCTGCCGATTTTTGGCTTGTTGGTATGATGCTTCCGACAACCGACTCCGACTTTTCGGCCGAAAAAAAATCTGGTGTGCAGGCTATAAAATTTTTGTCCGCCGTCAAAACACGGCCGATTTTCGTGCAGTCAGTACAGATTTCGACAGGGAAAAATCTAATGAGCAAGTCTGGGCATGCTCAGAGAAGAAAGAACACAAAGAAAGCAAACCAACACATGACATCACTTCTGAAGTAGAATTTTGTCGGGCGAGAAAATTTGTTTGCAGTCTAGGCACGTTCCAACCAACAAAACACCACTCTGGACAAAAGACGGACGATGGGTCGGCCAATAATCGTTGCGTGTGTACTAGGCTTTAGGATGTCTACATTCCAAAAAGGGGTAATTAAGGGGGGTTGTACTGCACTTCCATTTTAGTACTTCAAGAAATGAGATAGGCAGTGAGAAAGTAAAAGCTGCGTAAATTCCAGTTTATACACCATAGTTTGTAGATGCTATAACTTTTGTACAAACCAATAAAAATACACGTATTGAGTTTTTTTTGTCAAAGACATGTAGCTAAATACATTTTGGCCTAAATATATGACAAAAATTGAGTATATTGGATATTTTTTAATAAGAAAAATTAGAAAATGTCATTTTATTCTCAAAGTTTTTGCTCTTTTTTCTATTATTCTCGCAAAAAAATAAAAAGCACAGAGGTGATCAAATACAATCAAAAGAAAGCTCTATTTGTGGGGAAAAAAGGGCATAAATTTAATTTGGGTACAGCATTGCATGACCATGCAATTGTCAGTTAAAGTCACACAGTGTCAAATTGAAAAAAGAGGCCTGGTCATTAAGGGGGAAAATCTTCCGGTCCAGTGGTTAAGTATTCCTGACCCCTGCACTTCGTGCATAATACTCACAAGTTGGCTACATCCACTGTTCGCCATGGCACGCTAAGCATTACTGCTCTCCTTGAAGCACCCAAAAATGTCCCAGGTCTTTTACAATCTTAAAGTGTTCAGGTTTGGCTTGAAGAAAAGGTGACAAACCTAGTTGGTATCGAGCACTAAAGGGTCTACTTACAGGGAGTCATATAAAGTGGCATAGAAAATGTTCTATGATCCAATTTACACATAGGTGGATGAAAATATTTTTGTCACAGTAAATTCTCTTCATATATTGTACACACTATACTGTATATTTATTAAAACTTGTTTCCGCAGAAGTCTATGATGCTGGTGCTGGCTCCCTTAGGCCACTAGGTGGAACTAGAGTACTCAATATTGTATCACAAAAGATACAATTTAACTAATTAATTTTCTCGCTTACTTAACACTGCTTACTACATTAGTGTGTGTCCCATGTTGCGTTATTTCTTTTTTTTCTTCATATATATTTTATTGTTTTTCAAGGGTTTTGATACAATCAAAATAAAGCACATTATGATTGTACAATATATTATTTTTATTATTATTATACATTATTTGATTACATTTGTGCAACACTTTATACAATATGCGACGCATCAGGTGTGCTACATAAGAACGGACAAATAGGATAAACATGCATATATTTAACTGGACATGATATGAACGAATTTCAGTTAAAGAATCCTGAGGATATGGTTGTTCTAAGGCTGAGGAGGGGGGAAGGGAAGGAGGGATATGACATTATGCCTATTTATGCAAAAGTAGCTTGGGTAATGTGCAGATGGCAATCTCTCTCAAAGTGCCTATTCAAGATAGGGGGTGTTACAGCAAGCTCTAGCAATGTTCAAAATAGTTTAAAAGATAAGTTCACTTTTTAGAAAAATAAATAAATAAATCCACATTTATTTGCAGGTAAAAGAAAAATGTGCATTTATTTATTTAGATGAAAACTCCCCCTAGCTCTACCGCATAGTGAAATTAATATGGAAATGAGTGTCGGTGCTCAGGCTGCAGCGTCCATATGCATGCGATTGCTTCCAAGTCATTTATTTATTTATTTTTGGCCTGTAAAGCATTGCACCAGCGATTAGCAGATCACTGGTGCCATGCAGGTCTCCTGCAGATCTGCCAGGAAGAGAGAATGAAGTACCAGGGCACTCCAGCGCCTTGATAGCTCATTGAAAACTGCAAGCCAACAGCCGCAAAGTCTGCTGGACCTTGTCGTTTTCCATTCGCAGGACACTGTAAATGAGTGACATGGCTGGGTGGGCGGAGCCCACTTGGCCACGATTTTTTTTAAATTGTGACAGCTAGCAGGTGGGGAGAAGATCCCCGCTAGCTGTCAGATCAGGGAGGTGCAGAGGGGTGGTCTGTTTGTAGCATGTTACACCCTGAATTTGGGTGTAAAATATAACATGTTATGAAAGGGGAACTTATCCTTTAAAGCGGTAGTATACTCCGCTTTCTAACTTTTACCTTACAGGTAAGCCTATAAGAAGCTAACCTGTAGGTGAAATTAATATCTCCTAAACCTGCACGGTTAAGGAGATATTCACCCTGCATGCAGTCGCTGACAACAGCGGGGGCATGCGCTCTGAAAGTCCAGCTTATCTTGTCGCTTGCCGTAAAGTGAACTCCTGTGACGTCATTGTGGCTCCGGCCACTCACAGCGCCGGAGCCGCCGAACCTGGAAGAGACACCGAGGGAATGTTTCAGCTGCCTCAGCGGTGGCTGGGCGACCGTGTCGGGGGCTTCGTTCTAAGCTAAGCATTTCATAATGTTTATAAACCGCTTTAAAGGAGATTGAAGGGAAGGGCAGACAGAGTAGGGGAAGGGCTGTGCTGGCTTAAAGAAGTTTCAGTAATTAAAAAAAACATACATACATACTCACCACCATCCGTGTGCTGCTGCAGCTGTCCCCCGGGGGGCTCCAGACTGAAAACTGAGCTATCATGTGACCACTGATTCTTAGTCTTCTTGGAGCAGAGAGCAGTGATTGTCCTTTGTCTCTGATTCCCCAACTATGACTGCTAGTGGGATGTTGTCAGGTACCCACGATGTGGGGCAACTAACATTTCCCTGAAGTTTAGACAAAATAGTAAGATCATTTACTTCAGACAAACCATATTTCAATATTACACTGTCTAGCAAGCTCTTAACCACCACATGACATTCCTTACATTTCCACTAGGTGTCTCCACTGTGAGCACTGCGTTAGGAGTCTTTGGCTTTGCCCTGTACACAGAATACTTCCATATGGTCTGAGCCAAGCTTGGCATGGTTCATCTGACTGGCATAGACCACTGTGATGAGGCTTCCAGAATCTAACAATGCCTATCTCTGGTAATAGGGCATATTGACTCAGTTTCTAAGTGTGCTGCAAGAACCAGCTTGGCAAATTGTGACATATGCCCCCCCCCCCCCCAGGTCAAAGTCTCTGGCCTCATGTACTATGGGGCAATTGGCTGCCACATGTCCTAGTATTTGGCACTGCCAGTATCTAATATGTATATGTTGTGTCTCTCTGAAAGCAGAGACTAATTTTGGGCAAGGAGGTTGTTTATATGTTCTAACCATGGGTGCATCACCCACCTCACACAAATTTGCACAGGCATGCGGTGAGTTTTTTTTTTTTAAATTGTTTGTGTAGCCCTAACCCCTGAGTTTTGGGTCCCCTTGTAGTCTGCACAGCCAGGCAACACGGATTTTCCAACTTGCGTCCAGACACAAGAAACAGTCCTTTGGCTTGGTTTTTAGAATTTATTAGGAATTTCAACTTGTATAGGGTAAAAGGGGTTATGGGATGCCCAACTTGACTCAAAGAACAACAAAATAATAATTGATAATAGGAACACAAATATAAATATATAACAACAAACAATCCTGTAATAGTAAATAAAGTGCAAAGCAGGTCATAAAAGTGCTCAGTGTGCTTGCAAAAAGCAGTAAAGATAATAAATCTAAATTTACAATGACAAAACAATGATAAAAAACAATATAAAAAAATTATAAGGGGCAAGCAAGCTCTATGACCATTCTAAGAGTGATTTGCTAATAAAGGCTAATTACAAGGCGGAGTGAGGTGGGAGGCTAGAGAGCACCGTGCTGATATGTAAAAGAAGATCACTATATATCACTTACTTTTATTGGTGAAGGGACACATTGAGGTTTTTCTGGAGGACTTCTGTGTACACAGACTTTTTATATTGTTTTTTTATCATTGTTTTTTCGTTGAATCCGGAAGAAATTTTGATTTATTATCTTTCTTGCTTTTTGCAAGCGCACTGAGCACTTTAATGACCTGCTTTGCACTGTATTTACTATTACGGTATTGTTTGTTGATATATTTATATTTTTGGAATACTGGATCCCAAGTTTTGCACTTTTATAGCATTTTCAGCTTATCTATTTATTAATTTTTTACATATTATTTGAAGGTACCACCAGTATTGGTCATCTTACTTTAAAAAAGTAATTAGTTACAGTTACAAATTACTTCTCCCAAAAAGTAATTGAGTTACTGACTCAGTTACCACATTGAAAAAGTAATTAGTTACTCAGCAAAGTAACTGCAACTTTTTTTACTATTCTATAACAATTACGTTCTATGAGATCTTTAATAGTTGTGGCGGTGTGGCACACTGTGGGGGTCTGAGTCCTGAGTCCTCCTGACTGTGAGTAAGTGTATTTTGTTTTGTTTTTTGGTACCTGCTGCCTGGAGTGGCTGGCTGTTGGTGGTGTGGCACACGAGTGGTGGCAGTGTGGCACACTGGTGTTGGTGACGGTGTGGCACATTGGTGGTGGTGGCAGCAGTGTGGCCCACTGGTGGTGGCGGCGTGAAACACTGGTGGTGGCGGCGTGAAACACTGGTGGTGGCGGTGTGGCACACTGGTGGTGGCGGTGTGGCACACTGGTGGTGGGGGTGTGGCACACTGGTGGTGTCACACTGTCCGGGTCCGTCTGGCTCCATCCTCCTCCTGGGGCTGGTGCGCTGTGCTCTCTGCCTCTCAGGTCGCCCCCGAAGTCGGAGCGACCTAGTGTGAACTGGTGTAGCATGAAAATCGATCTCCCAGAGAGAAGCGGTCTGCCTGCCGCAAATGCGCATGCGCAGGATTTCCACCGAACAAGCCGAGCGCCGAGCCTGATATACCTTGATATGATTAACCCATTATGAGATGATGGCTGCAGAGGGGCGGAGATGATGGCTGCAGAGGCGGAGATGACGGGGAGATGCACTGCTCTGGCAGAACCTGCCTGGCTACATATCCATGGAGGGTTCTGCAAACTATGGAGATGACTACAGCGGGCGGAGGCAGATCGTTTTTCATGCTACGGAGCTGCGGTGTGGAGTACGGGGAGATGCACTGCTCTGGCAGAACCTGCCTGGCTAGTGGCTACATATCCACGCAGGGTCCTGCAAATGTCAGGAGTTGGGGGTTGCCATCCACCATCCAGCAACTAACTCCCATCCCACTACTAAACAGGCCCAATGCACACTCATCTGCAGCCCCCCCCCCCCCAGAGCAGTGCATCTCCCCGTACTCCACACCGCAGCTCCGTAGCATGAAAAACAATCTGCCTCCGCCTGCTGTAGTTATCTCCGTAGTTTGCAGGACCCTCCATGGATATGTAGCCAGGCAGGTTCTGCCAGAGCAGTGCATCTCCCCGTCATCTCCGCCTCCGCAGCCATCATCTCCGCCCCTCTGCAGCCATCATCATCTGCCGATTCTCTTGTGTCTCCTTGTCTGAGTCTCCTCCTCTTCTACTTCCTGTACCGCATACAGCGGTCATAGAGGAGAGGGGGAATTACAATTACATCTACTGCCATCTGGTGGCAGTAGATGTAATTGCAGTAACGCAGCCAAAAGTAGCGGCAATGGCGTTACAGGGAGGGAACGAGTAATCAGATAGATTACTCGTTACCCTCAAAAGTAACTGCCTTAAGTAACGCCGTTTACTTAAACGCAGTCACTTCCATCACTGGGTACCACACACACACACACACATATATATATATATATATATATATATATATACACACACAATATTTATATATATATATATATATATATATATATATATAAAAATATATATATATATATATATATATATATATATATATATTTAGCACTTTTAAGGTAGCTCTACACTATTATATACACATTCTCCAAGCTTCTAGAACCAGGGGGAGGTACCAGAGGCCTGACCTGCAGAGCCCTCCAGCCTGACCTAAAGTAAATCCTCTGACTTACACCCAGGATTCTAACAAGCCTCTATCTACACTACACACATAGGTGTGCGCAGCCTATTGCATTAGGGTGTGCACCCCAAAGTTTAAATACACATGCATGTGTTTGCCTACATGTACATGGCCCCGATACATTACTCTCCCTGCTGGCAAAGTGAAATAGAAGTGTGTGGCACTTCTCTTATGGCAGAGCAGGTAAGAGGGAGATCTTTCCCATCTCCTCACTGGCAAACAGAGCGATAATGCTAATGTGCCCTAGGTGATTAGGGTGTGCCCAGGCACACCCGGCACACCCTGTGCGCACGCCTATGACTACACAATTATGTACACAGGAGGGTGCTACATCTACATTGCTAAAATGATTGAAAGAGTTGAGAAAGCCGACATCTGGATGGTATACCCCAGCCATAGCCTTGGGAGTAGTAAAGACTAAAGCACTGTCAGTAAAACCTGAAGCAAAGTTTAGGCAAGCGATAAGAGGGGTTAAAGAGAAGGAGAGAGAAGAAGGGGCTATTGGTTGCTTCCGGGGTTTGAACTGGCAATGGTCCCAAGAGCTCAATCAGATAACAAGAATGTAGAATTGGGTAAGGATCCAGTTTTCATGATTTTTCACTTTTCTGAGTTCTTCTGCCCCTGCCCCCTTGTCACAGTCTCTTGCTTATCATGAGTGATATGTACACATACAAAAATGGCTGCTGGGGACACCCTAAGGCTTAAAGTGTTATTAAAATCTTAAAAAAAAAAAAAGTTTGGCTAAAGTTGAATAATGAACTTGCTACAGGTGTGGGCCATTTATGCACCTACTGAAAATTTCTAGGATGTTGCTAAGAGAAGCTCAGTGTTACTGCTCATCTTCAGCAGCAGAGGAGTGAGCTCAGAACTACTCCATCAGGCAGAGAAAGAGCATGTGAGGGGCTTTGAATCATAGAAAGAGCCCGCTCCTATGATGGTGAAGGTGAATGGTGACAGGTAGGTTTCTCTTAGAAACTTCCTTAGCAACATCGTAGAAGATTTCCAGTCGGGCTTCATGAGGTTCATAAATGGCTTACACCTATGGCATTATTCATCTTGGTCAAAGTTTATTTTTATCTACAGATACCTCTTATCTGCATAGGCAACTTTTTGGTAAAGGTGAACTATGCCTTTAAGCTGACCATAAAATCTAACTGTACAATCTCCTTTAGATTCACCATGAACTATGTATCGTGCGGACCTGTATCAATTAATATACAAATTGAATTATTCATTTAGGTTTGCCCTCATGCTAAATTGTTTTGGTAACTCCGAAGGAGATCGTACAATCAGATTGTATAGTGTATAGAAAGCTTTATGGTAAATGCAGACTGTACCCACTGGTCATATACAGTGCACATCACATTAGCCTCAAGACAGAATCAGTGCATGCAGGGAAATCTCATTTTTTTTATTTTTTAGCAGCAGTCACAGAACTCTAGAATCATAAATGTCATAGACATAGAGCCGTATAAAGATATTAAGATGATAAAAGCCCAGGGCTACTGTAAAATAAACCAAAATGAAATTCATAAGCACATAGGGAGCATGTATGATTTTTATTTTCTGGGCTGTAATGGTGGAGTTTCACTTTAAATTACCATCCAGCCTGCTGCTTGTATAGGAAATGATATTGGCCAGAGGCCCATATTAGTAACATTAGCTGGAATACTAGGATGGAGTATTACAGTACTGAATGAGCTTCATAGAGTCAATTTGTTAAGTTCTTGAGTTTCCATTCACACTTTTCTTTTAGCGAAAAACCTATTTAATGTCAAAAATGGTTATACTAAATGATCCAAAGTGTTTTTATGTTCACTTTCACAGCTCATTGACTGCATTAGCTCAGGCACGTTCATACATTGTCTAATCATGTGTTCAGAGCTAAGCGGCAAGAATGTCTATCTAGGAAAGATTTTTCTGTGGATCATTAGGGCAGAGAAATGCTGCCAGTACAATAATACCATGTAACCCAATTGTGTATCTCCATCAGCACTTCCCCATTTTATTTCACCATGGCCGCACATGCTTCACAGATTACACCTGGACCTCACCTTCTCTATTCGTTACGGATGAAAACGATGTCACATTTACATTGTATTTTTAACAAACACACACAAGCTTTCATTAACAAACCATAACTAGCAAATCAAGAGATGGAAACTTTCTTAACTGCTTTAGTATCAGCCTGTGTTACCCCTTAATTACCAGAATATTTTTAAGTTTTCAGTGCGGTGATAGTTTGACTGACAATTACTTGCTCATATAACAAGGAGCCCAATGTGCTTTCTTTTGATGGTATGTAATAAACACTGGGGTTTTTACTAAAGGATCTAAAAGGAAAACAATGGAAACATTTGCAAATAACCTATTTCTCTTATCTTTTAATGTAGGTAAGTATAGAAAAGTCTACAGATTCAGAGCTGGCCTTGTAGAGGACAGTAGAAGCTGCCTCCAGTACATGCAAAGAGAGAAAAGAGACAGGAGCGTACACTGTATTGGATTTATTAAAAACATGTAAGAATATGACTCACATTGAGATTGTTAAAAATAAGCATGTCATAGGGAATAATCCATCCGGGATATGTCCTAGGGGACAGTTCTGCAGACTAGTGCAGACAGAACTGCACTAGAACTGAAGACTATATGGAACAGAGCACCATAATGAATAATAAACTAAAAGATAAGGAGTACCCGGAATCCCTAATCTCCCAAGCATATCCACATTATCTCGAAGATATACCTCCAAAAAATCAAAAAGCACCTTTTGATCACTCGGTTAGATTTGTCACCTGGTTCCACCAAGAGCATAAAAAGATGGAGCAAATATTACAAAAGCATTGGAACATCTTATTGGAGGATCCGCATCTAAAGTATAAATTCAGTATGCAGTGCATCAAACTCAGATGGGGAAACAGTTTGTGTTAAATGCTTGGCACGTTCTATAATGTCTCCAGAATTTACAGTAGACTTGTTTAAATGTTTTAGTAAAGCCAACAGCTGAATAATTCGGTTTCCAATGGTATCCATTTTTTAATTGCAGTTACAGCTCTTGTGTAAAATGTCGTTACTTGCACCATGAACTGTTGAACAGCTGACAGATTATCTACTGTAGATATATGTTCTCTTGTTTAGTATCCAAAAAAATGCCATCTGTTAATTTTAAGTTTACACTATTAGTTGGGTCAAACTTAATCAGTGCATCATTTTGGATGGAAACTAACAGGTCTGGCCTGATAAAGTAGTCCATAAGACTTTTCGGCAGTTAGCAGTACTTAAAGTACAAGTCAGGTAACATAGGTGAATTGCTCTGGAAATTATTATTGAACTGTTTAAAGTTTGGCAAAACTTTTTGAAGAAACAAAAAGTAGCACTTCGTGATAGGATCCTGTAGCTTAATGCTTTTTCTGTCCACAGTTACCAAGCGATCAGTATCATCACTTGACTAAAAATAACTTAACAGGGCATCATATTGATTCAGAATGCGGTTGACACAATCAAGCATTGAAAGCCATCATGTAGAACAAAGCTGTAGAATCTTTAGGCAATCTGCATCTACAAATTCCTAAAATTCATGATACAACTATAAACGTTTACAACTATGTGCAAAGTGGCTATGTATGTCTCTGCAAAGTTGCTCAGCAGTTTTTGGTATGGCTTTACAGGCATCTGCAGCACACAAGGCAGCAACATGACAGGTACAGTGAATGTGAAAAATATAAGGCTGCTCTACTTTGAAGCAGGATAGTACAGAGTTTTCTAAAACCAACCATTACACTTGCATCATCTGTACCATCTGTACCTATTACATTTCTAAGGGGTATACCATCTTCCAGAAAAGATTGTTTAATCTTCTCAAAAATAGCAGCAGCAGTTGCTTCAGTGAGATCAAGGAGGCGGTAGAACTAGTACTGGGTTCTACCAGCTTCTTCATCACAATAAATGACAACCATAGCAAATTTTTTGCTTGTTGATATGTCAGTAGTTTTGTCAATCAGTAATGAAAGTGACAATATGTAAGGCTTTTTACAACTCCACTTAGCAATGACATTCTTAACCAACATGGAACCTTTATTTCGCTTACAATTGATGGATTTTTCTATTTTGGAGTGTGGAAACCAGGCAATGACATTACTGGTAAGATCATCGAAAAAACATAATGGCAAATTTTTTGTGCAAGAAAATGAACTATTTTTAGCTCAGATTTAGACAATCTTTTCTTATGAGGTCTGGTGGTGGCGTTAGTTTAGAAAAATAACAATGTCAGTGCTGGCTCGCCTATCTGCAGCAATAGCCTTGTGTTTTGAACTTGCGCAATGACTGTGTCCATCAAGAACACCACCATTTCCAAAGCTAGACACTTTTGTGCACCACAGACACTTTGCATTTTGTTTTGATTCAGCATCTGCTCTTAACCAGTATTTGAACTGAACATCTGTTAGCCAAGAGGCAACAAAGGAACAAAGCCTAACTTTGTGAGGTTTCTTTGCATAAGGTGGTGCCTCTTCCATGTCTAAAGTGGAACTTCAGAGTACAGACAGTGCAACCTATGACCAATACAAGCCCTGCAAGTTGATGATTACAAGGTGAGCTAGCACCGGCCTGCCTGCCTCAGGAAACCAACCAAAAGCTGTTCATGAAAACTGATCACAGAAATGTATGGAAAGTTTAATATCACTGAGAGGCATCACATGTGAAGTTCTGCAGGTGAGTGTCTACAAAAAATAAAATATAACGTTGTCTATGTTGCCTATTTTCCTTAAAATGTGTGTGGTGTTAGTATAATACAAAAACCACTTACAGTTTAGCAGATAATTTTCTCTAATATGGTGGTGGCGGTGGTGGTGGTTTCGGCTGTAGAGCCATACAGCTGGCTATCTTCTCAATATGTTGATTTCTAGGGGAGAAAAAAAAAACCGACACAAGTTGATCTGTATGTAAACAAAAAAAAAAAAGGCTTTCAAATTGACAAGGCTTTCAAATTGACATGCACTTACCAGAAGACTGCGTTGGAGGCAATAGCAGAGGTCATGGTGGTGGATGAGAGAGTTCAGGAAAATAAACCTGTAGAGAACAGGAAGGAGAAAAAAATAAAATGAGCCACAGCAACTAAATGCTAAAAAACAAAACCAAATAGTGTACTTACCATAATATGTAGCTGTAGTGTATGCTCACAAGAGTTTGTAGCTGTGGAATTTGTAGGCGGGTAGCCAACTAACTTGGTTCAAGATGGCTGGAAGGAGCTGGTTGGTCCATGACAGCAAGTCTAGTAAAATCTACCTTTATAAAAAAAAGGAGGGAGAAAACCTAAAATGAGAAGATAGCACCTAACTGATAAAAAACCCCACAAAACAAGTTGTGTACTTACCTTAATTTGTAGCTGTGGTATTTGCAGGCAGGTAGCCATTTGCCCAGGGCAGTAACTTGGTCTAAGACGGCTGGAAGGAGCAGGCTGGTCCAAGACAGCTGGAAGAAGAAGGCTGGTAAAAGACGGCTGGAAGAAGCAGGATGGTCCAAGATGGCTGAAAGGAGCAGGCTGATCCAAGACGGCTGGAAGAAGCAGGCTGGTCCATGATGACTGGAAGGAGCAGGCTGGTCCAAGACTGTAAGTCTAGGAAAATTCTACCTATATACTGTAAAAACAGGAGGGAGAAAACCTAAGATTAGAATATAGCACCTGAATGATAACCCCCCCCCACAAAACAAATTGTGTGCTTACCGTAATATGTAGCTGTGGTATTTGCAGGCAGGTAGCCCTTTTCCCAGGGCAGTAACTTGGTTCAAGACAGCTGGAAGGAGCAAGCTGGTCCAAGACAGCTGGCTGGAAAGAGGCAGGCGGGTCCAAGATGGCTGGAAAGAGGCAAGCTGGTCCTAGATGGCCAGACGGAGCAGGCTGGTCCAAGGCGGCTGGCTGGAAGGAGCAGGCTGATCCTAGACGGCTGGCTGGATGGAGCAGGCTGGTCCAAGACGGCTGGCTGGAAGGAGCAGGCTGGTCCAAGATTGCTGGCTGGAAGGAGCAGGCTGGTCACAGTGGGGTGGAGGAGAATACAGAAAGACTGTCCCAACACAGACCACAAAGAGACCGATTTGCCCCCACACAGTGAGAGATTGAGAGAGAGGCCACTTTGCCCACTGTGTAACACACACACTCACAGAGTCCTCCTGTCTTCTCTCTCATCTGCAAGTTGCTTGCAGCAGCCAGCAGCCCAACATCACACAAATACATTTTATAATTTTCCAGATGTCAGATTGAAATTGAACACACACTATACTGTAGTGTCTTATTTTTTACTCCTAGTCAAAAAAATGGATACAGTGAAATGTATGCCATCATCCCCAAGAAACTAGGACAAAAAACAAGAGGTAGTCGGGGCCAAGAGAGGACCCAAGAAAGCGGGAATATACCGGGATAACTGGTGGTTGCAGGAATACAAATACAACACTCATGTATGTATAAAAAATATATTAATTTTATTACAAAAGAATAAAAAACATGACAACAAGACATACAGTACATAAAAGATATACCGGTCCGTGTGTGTATGATAACTGTGTACCAAAATACCACACTACTGGATCCTAATATATATTTTGCAGACTATTGGTCCCTGGATAAGCCGACGCGTTTCACATTCATTGCTTCATCAGGGCATTGCCAAGACCAAATAGGTACTGCACTCAAAATGGGACGGACAAGATGAAGGGATATCTCCTCTGCGGGCGCCGGGAGGCCAATATATGTGGATCATAAAGGTGGTGGTATAATATTAGCATAGGCACAAAAGCCTAGTATGGGTGATATTATATATATATATATATATATATGTATGGATGAAAATACCATATGGGATATAATAAGGGATATATTAGGGAGAAGGGCTGGTAGCCTCAATTGCGACTTGAAACCCTTAATGCAGATGTCAAAAAATACAATCCAACCAAGAAGGGAATTTTCCTCCTCCAGTAAAAACAATAGCCAGATCCCAAAATTTGGTAGCTGTATAATCCACAATACAAATGGAAAATTCCCATCTAAACACCGAGATCCATAAGAGCTGAAAGTTCACAGAACTATGGCCCAATGATCTTGCTGCATTGTATGATGGAATGGATGCCGTCTCTTTTGTCCTTATTTTTTACTCCTGTGTTAGCCCCCTCCCCCCCCCCCCGGGCCCCCGACCCTGAGCCACCCCCGAGTCCTTCCTTGTGCAATCTGCAGTGTACTCACTCACCAGACAGACTCCAAGACAAATTCCAACAAGTCCTCCAACAAGCTCCAACAGTTCAGTGGCCAGTCCGCGGCTTCTCCGTGCTGCTCCTGTCTGTCTGTACATCCATCTGTCCCACACACGCCGCCAGCCCGCCACCACCTCCTCCTCAGTCCACTCCACTCCGTCCACTCGCTCTGCCTCCTGGCTATTTTCAGGCTGGGGGCGGTGTCGGCGGTACTGAGGGGAAAAATGCCATCATCATAAGCAGACAGCGGGAAGGGCGCAGGTAGGACTCGTCGCATGATGATGAGACTCATCTCAGTCAGACCATCAAGTTCTTGGGATTTCCGGGACTGCGCATGCGCAGTTCTGACCATGCAAGACGCAGCCATTTTATACTGGCACTTTTCTCCTGCTACGGCATTTACAGGCAGAAGAAAAGTGCCATGTTTTCACGGACGGTTGCAACACTGCCATTTGCTATAACAGTGGAAGGGACTTCCGATTCCGGAGCTCCATGGGGAATGACTGAGCGATCTCGGCTCCTGCTGCGCCCACCAAGAACCTGTATAAAAATACTCCCCAGGGATACTTACAGCCTGGCTACCCCCTGCATTCATACGGCATCTGCTCCGGGCATGGACACGGACCGGTTCGCTAAACGATCGCAGCCGCAACAGACCCCGCTTCCAGACCGGCACAGCTCGGCAGGCCTGTCAGGGGAGAGCGGCGTGCCAAACATGACTCATCCGGCAAGCAGTGAAGAGGTGAGAGAGGCCTCCCCATCTGTTCTCCATGCACTGACGCTGACTACGGATGCGGTTGAGCACCCAGACCCAGCCTCTTCCGCGATCTTGGCCTCCAACATCAAAGCGGCAGTAGAATCCGAGGTGGCACATGGCATGGCTCAGATCCATAGGGAGCTCTCCTCCCACAAACAGCAAATCCAAGAGGCAGAGCAAAGGATCTCGTCCCTCGAGGAAGAATCCTTGCAGAATAGCAGAGACATACAATCCCAGGATCAGGCACTGCAGTTGCTGCAAGATAAAATTGAAGACCTTGAAAATAGGTCAAGAAGAAATAATCTACGCATTGTGGGGGTCCCTAAATCTATTAAGCCTGACTCTCTAGTATATTCCTGTGCTCTTCGACCATACCTGCTACTCTAGGTCTGAATGCTCCTTTCACGGTGGAGAGAGAGCGCATAGAATTGGACAGGTATAAGCAGATAGAAAGAACCCAAGACCGGTCATAGTAAGATACTTGAACTATGCCAACAAAAACCTTATCCAGCTAAAATTCAGGCAACAGTGCTCACTTTTAATTGATGGACATAACAGTGGTGGAAGCTCACACAGGAACAAGCAGGATAGGAACACAGGCAGGTCACCCTGGTAGATGATGCAGGTTTACCTGAGGTGCGGAATTTAAGTACTAACCGGTGTTCACCAGAGCTCCAGATGGTGTAGATAGATTTTGCTGTGTGTTAGCACCAGGTCATGGTCCTCAGGATCCCCCCACCAGGAGGTGAGCAAGCCAGGGTCCAGTAGCATATATAGCAGGTAGGGATCAAGCAGAAGCATAGTTGAGGAACAAGCCAAAGGTCGGTAATGAATAGTTGCAGGTTGGGATTAAGCAGGATTGTAGTCGAGGAGCAAGCCAAATGTCGGTAACAAATGGTAACGAGGATACAGACAGCAGCAGGAGAGACAAATGCGAGATATTGGATCGAGAAGGCACAATGTTCTGGCAACCAGGAAATGCAGAGACATGGCTTAAATTAGGAAGTTCATGGGAGGAGCAAAGAGTTCAAGGCAAATAAAATCCATGGCAGGATCATTCAAGTAATTATCCAGGGAATTGTCCAGGGTACTGTCCAGAAAACCGTTCCCCATTCCAGGTGGCTCAGCAGGCAGAGACATTACTAGACACAGCTGAGATCTGGCTCCATGTACACGGGATGTTGTAAATGGCCGTTTAGGAGCAGTTGGGCATTTTTTTCAGAAGCCCCTAAACCCATCTACATTTTATCTTATCTGTCCATGTACACAGGGTCGTTTACAGTCATTTGCAGGCAGTTGAGTTCAGGGACGTTTTTTGGAACGCAATTATTTGCGTTCGAACGTGTGTTTCCCGGCGTTTCAAACGCAGAAACGCGGCCGAACGTGACCAAACATGACCGAACGTGATGAACGTACGTTCAGCCACGTTATAAGTTTTTTTCTTCCATTCAAAATCAATGGTTCCCTATGGGAGCCCATTGAATGGAATGGAAGTCGCACCGCAAGTCGGATCAGGATGATCCGACTTGCGGTGCGACTTGCCCTGTGAGAATCTTGAGGGGGAACTCCACGCCAAAAATGGGAAAAAAACTGCATGGGGGTCCCCCCCAGGTTCCAAACCAGGCCCTTCAGGTCTGGTATGGAATTTGAGGGTAGCCCCACGCCGAAAAAACGGCGTGGGGTCCCCCCCAAAATCCATACCAGACCCTTATCCGAGCATGCAGCCCGGTAGGGCAGGAAGGGGGAGGGGATGAGCGAGTGGCCCCAACCCCCTGTACCATACCGGGCCACATGCCCTCAACATGGGGGGGTGTTGGTGCTTTGGGGCAGGGGGAGCTCTGCACCCCCCACCTCAAAGCACCTTGCCCCCATGTTGATGAGGACAAGGGCCTCATCCCCACAACCCTGGCCGGTGGTTGTGGGGGTCTGCGGGCAGGGGGCTCATCGGAATCTGGAAGCCCCCTTTAACAAGGGGGCCCCCCAGATCCCGGACCCCCTCCCTATGTGAATGGGTATGGGGTACACTGTACCCCTACCCATTCACCCCATAAAAGGCAGTGTATGTAAATAACGACAGGTAGAGTTGGGCGAACAGTTTGAGCCAAGCAAAAGTTTGGCTCGAACATTCCCTGTTCACCCGTTCTGCAAACACCAGAGGTGTTCGGTGGGATATTCACCTGCAAAGCTTAGCCCAATCAGTGTACAGTGAATAGCTGGATGTTAAGGCCCCCCTCCCAGCCATATTAGGCCCTTTGGGTCTGGTATGGATTTTAAGGGGAATGCCACAACAAAATAAAAAAGAACAGCCTTATCCGAGCATGCAGCCTGGAAAGTAGGGGGGATTAGAGAGCACTCCCCCACTTAACTATACCAGACCACATGTCCTCAACATGAGGGGGCCCCCAGATCCCGCCCCCTATGTGAATCAGTATAGGGTCAAAAAAGAGTGTCAAAAAGAAATAAAAACACACACAGTTTTTGACAATTCGTTTATTAAAAGTAAAAAAACAATGTCCCCAATGTACATGAGTTTCCAAGTGAGTCCAACAACACTGCAGTAATTCAACACCAACAGTGATCATTAATGTCTCCTCTTCACTGGGTGTAGAGCTATATTAAACCTATTCATTGCACAATGGTATTGTATTGCCGTCAATTTAAATGTCATTTTTTTTTTCTTTATAATTGTCAGTTTTGCTGCAGCAGGTTCTATACATGGTACAGGTGAGCCACTTTACAGGAAGACTAAGGGGACCTCCAGGCACTATTTTTAAAGGAATTTTTCATTTTTATTGTTTCACTTTAAGCATCATTAAAATCACTGCTCCTGTAAAAACTTTATTTAAAAAAAAAAAATGTTTTTGCATTGATACATGTCGCCCAGGGCAATACCCAGTCTCATATACCCTTTTTATGGCCAATAACTTGCATATAAACCTTCAAAATAGGCACTTTTGATTTTTCAAGTTTGGGTCCCGTAGACTTTATTAGGGTTTGCGGTTCTGGCCTGAACATTTGCAAAGTTCGAGAGTTATGGCGCGAACCGCACTGAGGGTGTTCAGCCCTACTCTAATCCCAGGTTATTTTTTCCATTTTGCAGCAACCAGGCACTCCTTTGGCTCAGAAAACAGTCTAGGGGTTGCCTTTTTAAAGTTCATTACAGATTAACGTGGATTGGGTTTAGGCAGGGCTTTTTTTCCTGGAACTTGGTGCAACTCAGAACTACACGAAGATGCAAGTAAAATAAAGCAGTTTATTAGGGCAACAATGATAAACACACAGCAAGAGTGAGGAGCAAAATCAGGAAAAGCTGGGGTCAAGTCCAGAAGTGGGTAGTCATCTAAGCCGGGGTCGAGTTCAGTAGCGGGTAGTATGCCAGATTGTCTGCGGATGCAGGAAAGTCGTCAGCCAAGCCAGGTCATGCACGGAGGAACACAGAGACCAGAAGAATGCTAGCAGTGATGCACCTTGGAGCACAAACACAAGGGCAAGCACTGCAAGCTATCAGGTTATATATATAGTCAGGTGTGCAACATCATCACTGAGCGACGCCCAGGCAGCAGGCAAGTGATGATGCAAACAGAGTATATCAGAGACAGCAGTCTGCACATGTCCAAGATGGCTACGAACAGGAAGGCAAGGTAAGACCTGGACACCACCTCTGGCTCAGGCCTTTTGCTCACCACTATCACTTGAGGTCCAGCTTCTGTGTTTACAAGTGACAGCGTCTCACTACGGCACCTACAGATCTGATCTCCTGAGTGGCTCCCACTGAGTGCAGCATGGGGACAAGGGAGATGCAGGTGCCCAGGGTGCAATGTGGATGCCTACACCCCTACTGGATGATCTCTCTGTGAGTAAGAGAGGCGGAGCCACCTACAGTTTATGGGGAGGTACTAGAGCTGGCTGGGTGCTTGTGCTTAATAAAGCAACAAAAGTAAGACATGTGGAATATGGTGGAATTTTTAGGGGGGATGATAGGGGCAGTGGAGGGGGAATTGCATGCAGAGTTCATAGCTAAACAGGGGTGAAAGTGTGACGTGGATGGGGGATGCAGGGGTAAGCAGCTGTAGAAGAGGGCTGAACTCTGCACTCTGTATGCAGCTTACCCTGAACTCTACACTAAGTACATAGCACACAACTGAATTCTGTACTCTGTGTGTATCCCCTGCCACCCCAACCCAAACTCTGCACTTGGTACCTAATGCACTCCTGGTATTTAGTGCTCATTTAAGATCCAACCACTGTTTGTGAAATTTGACCACACCCACTATTTGATACAATTTGGAAGGTGTGTTCTCCAGAACAATAAAGAGTGTTTATTAGGACATTCTTCCCTTTGCAACTACTCCTTTAAACAGTCAGACAGAAAGTGGGCAGCACTGGGACACCATTAGGAAAGTTCTAGGCCAGGCAAACCTTCAACTTATTCTGCTAGGGGTTAACAGCAGGATCCCTCTCTCAGGTCTGTACTCACAGTGTCCCTGGGAATTGGATGTCTCCCTCCAGACTCAGGCAGACATTTTCCTTAGTGGCACCTCCAGACCGGATCATCAGTAAAACCCTTTGCAGTAGGATAGGCCCCCAAGCTATGCTAACACTGAGAGCTCTATGAGAAGCAGAATCTTCAGCTGGAGTGCCAAGAAGTGCAGCAGCCCTTCTGGCTAGGAACCTCTCCTCCTTGGGAAGAACCCTGCTCTCCCAGCCACCACCTGGGCACCCTCCCCCAGGGATTGACTGGGGCTGTATAAAGATGCAGGTTGCTCATCTGATTCTCCCACCTTCTATATTCTGGAAGCCTCCAGAAAACAGGGAGAAGCATTCAAACTTACAGCCTGCAGAGCCCTGAGCCGACCATAGCAATAACTTGCTGCTCTGCTAATTACAGCAGAGCCACAAAAATACATTTCCCTATCCTAACTAGCATCATATGTGGGAGGGTGCTACAGCAATAAAAGCTGATCATTTTGAAGGCTAAGTACACCTTTTGAAAAATAAGTAATAAATGTACATCTTTTTGCAGACAAAAAAATATATGGATTTATTATTTTTTTTACTCAGCAGCCAGTAAAGCATTGCACCCAAAATCAGCAGATCGCAGGTGCAGTGCCAGGATCCTGCAGACTCTAAAGCCTGGTGCACACAATGAGAATATCGGATGAATATTCATTCATTTTTTGTTGCATGCTAGTCTCATTTTAAAAATCAAGAGGTTACTCAACGTGTGAAAATTCTCGTACGACAAAATTCAACTTCAGAAGTGATGTAATGCGTTGAATTGTTTTGTAATGTATTTGTTTGTTTGCGAGCATGTGTAGTCTTGCTCTTACGATTTTTTTCGGACGAAAACTATACTAATTAAACTAAAATCGGCCATTGTGTTCACTTATGATAAAAAATCTTATAGCCTGCACCTTCAGTTTTTGTCGCCTGAAAAGTCTGAATTGGCTACTGAAAGCACCATACTATCAATCAGATAATCGGCCGATTGTTCGTCATACCAAATTTTACTTCCGATTTCCATATCGTGTATAGGGGCCTTTAGTCAGCTGCCTGTGTCAGGAGGAATCAATGAATTTCGAGAGTTCTCACCAGTACCCTCGCAGTTCATTGAGAATTACTGCAATGGAAGAGGGTACTTGTAGTTCATTCATTCACAGGAAACTGCACCTCCGATAAAATCATATCTTAATGTAATATCTTCCAGAAAAACACTCCACAGCACAGTGAAAGGGGGGAAACAGCACGCCAGCTCCTCTTTGACTGAACTGTGGAGTGTTTTTTCTGGAAGATATTACAATAAAGGTGATTTTATCGGATATGCGGCCAACCAGATTCTTCCCTTTCCGATACTGCATCTGTCCCCCGGCACATCTACGCTGAGAACTGAGCGATCAAACACCACCAATCACTCGGTTCCCACAGCTCCATGAGTAGAGAGCTGCTGACTGTCAGTCATCAGCTCTCTGCTCTGGTCCCTCCTCACTCACTGGAGCGCTGAGCTGTGGAGGAGTGGGGAGCGGCCGGCTCAGGCTCTCAGTGGCTCTCTGAGAGGATGAGCCGGGTGTTGGTCCAAGCACCTGGCGGATCCCGACTTCCATTGTTGTGATGACGCGGTGCCTGGACTGACTCCTGTGACGTCAGCAGAGAGCAGACTTCAGCCCACTCTCTGCTGAAAACGGGTCACAGGAGTGCAGAACGAACTGCACTCCTGTGATCCATAGGAGATGTACAGCCAAACAAGCTTTGTCTGTAAATCTCTTTTAACTATCCTTTCAGTTAGTATCAATTCAGGCAGGCCTTTGCACTACATAGATTATAGTAGATCTAAAAGAGATAGTACAATCAGATTGCATGGTATATGGTCAGCCTTAGACCAAAACTGTGTACAATGAGAAGAAACCTGATTAGCCATTCAGTTAGTACCAATTCTGGCAGGCCGTTTCACTACATTTTTTTGGAAGATTTAAAGCTGACCATACACCATGCAATCTGATTCAACACACTCATTTAGATCTACCAGTAACCATCAGGGACATGCGGTGAGGTCAGTGGCTGGTGAGGCACTGGCTAGTATCAGAGCCAGATTCACACAGGTTACATATTCACAAATGACGTATTCAATTCTCATTATGTAGGCGATTGCAGTTCTATTAGTTCTACTAGTTATACATATTGAACAAAAATATTTACAAATGCTGTCCCTTTAAGTTGTTTTTCAGTCACCCATTTTGTTGATGCTGGAAACAATATTACTAGCAAAGATGACAATAAAGATTGTAAAAAAATGAAACATGTCTTCTTTATTTTCTGAAGCCAGAAATATAATAGTAATATTTAGTAATAAATACGTAAACAATAAAGGGTTCAAGGTTATTTACTAAAAGGTGAAATGCAGAAGAACTTAAAACAAATGGTAAAACAGTGAAACAGTCCAACTAATAAAATGATATATACAGAGGCGTAGCGTGGGTTGTCAGCACCCGGGGCAAGGCAAGTAATTTGCGCCCCCTAGCCCGCTGGATTTTAGCACTTGAGTCTCTTCCACTAGATTAGTTAAATAAACCCTTACCCATAAGCACATGTATTGTTTGTTATGAAAATAATGATGTAATTAAAGTAAAATTAATCTAAATGCAAGTTTATTTTCAAACACTTTATTGAGTGCGAACGTGCCCCCTTTCAATGCAGAGTGACCAGCGTGCCCCCTTTCATTGCAGAGTGACCAGCATGCTCCCTTTCAATGCAGAGTGACCAGCGTGCCCCCTTCAATGCAGAATGACCAGCGTGCCAACTTTAATGCAGAATGACCAGCGTGCCCCCTTCAATGCAGAGAGACCAGCGTGCCCCCATTCAATGCACAATGAACAGCGTGCCCCCTTTCAATACAGAGAACAGCGTGCCCCCTTTCAATGCAGAATGACCAGCGTGCCCCCTTTCAATGCAGAGTGACCAGCGTGCCCCCTTTCAATGCAGAGAACAGCGTGCTCCCTTTCAATGCACAATGAACAGCGTGCCCCCTTTCAATACAGAGAACAGCGTGCCCCCTTTCAATGCAGAGAGACCAGCGTGCCCCCTTTCAATTCAGAATGACCAGCGTGCCCCCTTTCAATGCACAATGACCAGTGTGTCCCCTTTCAATGCAGAGAACAGCGTGCCACCGTTCAATGCAGAGAACAGCGTGCCCCCTTTCAATGCAGAGAGACCAGCTTGCCCCCTTTCAATGCAGAGTGACCAGCGTGCCCCCTTTCAATGCAGAGTGACCAGCGTGCTCCCTTTCAATGCAGATTGATCAGCATTTCCCCCTTTTAATGCAGAGTGACCAGCGTGCCCCCTTTCAATGCAGAGCGACCAGCGTGCCCCCTTTCAATGCAGAGTGACCAGCGTGCTCCCTTTCAATGCAGAGTGACCAGCGTGCCCCCTTTCAATGCAGAATGACCAGCGTGCCCCCTTTCAATGCAGAATGACCTGCGTGCCCCCTTCAATGCAGAGAACAGCGTGCCCCCTTTCAATGCACAATGAACAGCGTGCCCCCTTTCAATACCGAGAACAGCGTGCCCCCTTTCAATGCAGAATGACCAGCGTGCCCCCTTTCAATGCAGAGAGACCAGCATGCCCCCTTTCAATGCAGAGAGACCAGCGTGCCCCCTTTCAATGCAGAGAGACCAGTGTGCCCCCTTTCAATGCAGAATAACCAGCATGCCCCCTTTCAATGCAGAGAGACCAGCGTGCCCCCTTTCAATTCAGAATGACCAGCGTGCCCCCTTTCAATGCACAATGACCAGTGTGTCCCCTTTCAATGCAGAGAACAGCGTGCCCCCTTTCAATGCAGAGAACAGCGTGCCCCCTTTCAATGCAGAGAGACCAGCTTGCCCCCTTTCAATGCAGAGTGACCAGCGTGCTCCCTTTCAATGCAGAGTGACCAGCGTGCCCCCTTTCAATGCAGAGTGATCCGCATTCCCCCTTTCAATGCAGAGTGACCAATGTGCCCCCTTTCAATGCAGAGCGACCAGCGTGCCCCCTTTCAATGCAGAGTGACCAGCGTGCTCCCTTTCAATGCAGAGTGACCAGCGCGCCCCTCTTTCAATGCAGAATGACCAGTGTGCCCCCTTTCAATGCAGAATGACCAGCGTGCCCCCTTTCAATGCAGAATGACCAGCCTGCCCCCTTCAATGCAGAATGACCAGCGTGCCCCCTTCAATGCAGAATGACCAGCGTGCCCCCTTCAATGCAGAGAGACCAGCATGCTCCCTTCAATGCAGAGAGAACAGCGGGCCCCCATTCAATGCAGAGTGACCAGCGTGCCGTGCCCCCCTTCAATGAAGAGAGATCATCGTGCCTCCTTTCAATGCAGAGTGACTAGCAAGTCCCCTTCAATGCATAGAGACTTACCTGCAGTGGCGGCTTCTCCTCAGTTACCCGCGTCTCCTTGAGTCCTCCCGCCTCCTCCTCGGCCAATGGCATGCATTCGCCTTTTCGGCTTTCGCTATTGTCACATAATGGGTGGGCTCGGGGCGCACTGCTCTGCGCCCTGGGTCCACCCTTTTCTGAAGCCTATTAGAGCCTCTGGCTCTAATCAGGTGATTAAAAAAAAAACCCCATTGAACTCAATGCGTCCGGCGCCCCGCATGTAGATTAGGGGGCCGGGGGCATGGATGAGGGGGCAGCGCCCCTGCGCCCCCAATGCACCAGCCGCCACTGACCAATGGGCAGGTGAGACACAGTCTAGCCCCACCTGACCCGCCATTTTCAGCCATAGGGCAGCCGAGCTTGACATATCCCAGCCTAAAGATGGAGACAGCCGCAGACAGTGTGTGAACTGTGTATGTCAGAGTCAGACAGAGTGACACTGAGGCCGGCCCCCCCTGCACCCCCCACTCTACGCCACTGGATATATAATATTTGGGGGTTCTGAGTAATCTTTTAGCAAAAAAGTGTCAGAATTGGCCTGGGTGGCAAGTGGTTAATTACCATAAGTAAGTAATATACAAATAATTATTATGTAGCACCCTCCTAGTCAGGTGCTAGGTAAAAGCATTTGTTTTGCTTTATCTGCTTATCAGGGGAGCCTGATCAGTAGTTAGGCCTGCTCATTGTGCTCAGTGTGTATTCATCTGGTCTGAGGGAGTGTCCCCACTGTATCCAAAAGGGAGGTCTGTTGGACAGTGGAGGAAACATGGCCAATAATACACAGGCTTTTCTAACCATCCCAGTGGGTTGGCACTTGGAAAGGTGCATGATGGGATGGGAAATAAAAGCCAAGAGCACATGAGGCAGGAGGTCTTTGGGTGGGAAGCCAGGTCCTGGGAGGAGGGTGTCTCTACTCCTGTCAGGTTGGAAAGTGGTCACAGGCAGTCGGCCTTGTGGACCAGAAGTGTGGGGCTGAGTTGTGTGGTCCGGTGGAACTGACAGTGGAGCAGTGGCAGATATTCCTGCGAAAAACAGTGTCCGTGAGTACCAGGGAGCTTGCCAAGGGTCTGCCCAGGAAGGGGGAACACTCCAGGGATGGTCAGTGGACAAGAGCCAGCACACACAGTGAGTAAGGAAAGGGGTGCCAAGTTAGACCCTGAAGAGAACCTCAACATATAGTTTACCTTTGAAAATCTTCACCTCAGTGGCAAAGTGAAGCAGCGGCCTTGCCGCACACACCTGGGATAATGTCCTCAAGTCTGTGCATAGTTGCTAGTTGGAGTATCCCACTCAACCCTTTCTCCCATCCCAATTACAAATAAATACAAAAACAACCAAATCCCCTGGACTGTTCATTGACCAAACCGATACGTTTATTTGCCTGTTGCTATGGGTAACCCAGGGGAATCTATTATTAGCAGCCCCCATGGGGGCAGTGCTACAATTATATATTGTTTTTAAGGTGATTTTCAATATTTTCAAAAATTGTACTCAAACAGGTGGCTTAACGGACAAATTATTGAAGTTTGAAGTTATAACTTCAAACCAGTAATTTCACAGTAAATAGATAAATAATAAATTATTATGCTATAACATATAGCATACTAATATATTATTTTGCTTGATTAAAAAAGTATTCTTTCAGCAGCAGCAGATTCTCCCTCTTAAATTTGTGAGAAAAACAAGGGATTATGGGTAAACCTTATCCTTATACCCGTAAACCCATGTTTTTTCCTTGGAGGGCTGGGCTGGAAGGAAGTATTTGTCTTTTAGGCCTCATGCACACTGGACATTTTTACAGCTGCTGTTTTTGGCATCAGACATTCTACAGCCAGTAAACTCCCCAGCATGTTATCCTATGTGTAGCACCCTCCTAGGTAGGTGCTAGAGAGAGAGTATAGTTTTGGCTCTGTCTGCCTATCAGAGGAGCAGCAGGCAAAATCTATATTGCTTTCTGCTTAACAGGGAGCAGGATCTGTGAGTTAGGTCTGCTCATGGTGCTCAGTGTGTGATTCATCTGGTTTAGGGGAGTGTTTCACGCTGGTCCAATAGGGAGGCAAATTAGACAGTGGAGAAAACCTGACCAATGGGTACACAGGCTTTGATACAGCCTCTGTGATTGGCACAGACTGATTGTCTCGGTGCATTCTGGGGTGTGGTATAAAAGCCAGGAGCACACGTGCTCGGGTCATTTGGCTAGTGAGCAGAGTCCCGGAGGGAGAGTGACGGCTGTCTCCTCCTCTGCATTGGTGGCATGCGGTCACAGGCAGTCGACCTGGTGAACCAGAAGGAAGGAGCTGAACCCAGAGGTCCAGGAGAGCTGACTAAAGGGGTTGAGACACTGGAGGGCCTGGAAAAACAGTGTCGTGAATACAGGGGATAGTGTCGAAGGGTCTGACCTGAGAAGGGGTCACCCTGGAGTAGACTAGTCAGAGGACGGGTATCAACTGGTGGAATGAAAGGGGGTGCTAGGCGAGTACCCTGAAGATAGTTGCTCAATTAAGTTTCATGACAGAGACTTTACCTTAAATTCAACTAGTGGCAAGGTGAATCTGCAGCTTTGCTGCATCCTCAAATAGGAGTCCTCATCAAATGTGAATAGTTCAATTCTGGAGTATCCCACTCTATCCCTTCTCCCATCCCTATTTAAAATAAAACAACAAAAACAACTTCAACCCCTAGACTTATTATTGACTGAGCCGGAAAGCAAAGTGTTAAGTTTGTGCATGCAGTTGCTAACGGTAATCCAGAGGGACCCAAAAAGGTGAAGAATTCAGCAGTCCTCAAGGGGGCAATGCTATATATGTGTCCATGCACACATAGGCTGTTATCAGCAGTTTTTGGCAGGGGCGTTTTCTGGCTGAAAAAAAAAAAAAAAAAAACAGGACTAGTGGGTTTTAAGAGGCGTTGTAAGCTGTTAAAATGCTCTAACTCTTAAAAAAGCTTAAAAATGCCAAAAAAACGCAGACAAATGTGCCTATTCGGCGTTTATCAACGTTTTTGAGCCATAAGCTTTTGTGGGAATATAGTTTTGCTAAAAAAAAAAGAAGCTAAAAACACTACAGCTTAAAAAAGCTAAAAAAACTGTGAAAAACTCTACCGCAAAAAAGCTGAAAAGCTCGTTCAACAGCTACAGCTTTCTACTGGCGTTTTGATAACGTCCAGTGTGCATGAGGCCTTAGACACATGCCCCCTTCTATGACACTGCAGTGAGAGGAGAGCCTCCACTACAGCATTTTTATTGGACAGCTTGGACCAATCCTGCTTTACTATTGGTCCAAGGCTCCAAGCTGTCCATTGAGCTCAGTGACTCTGACAAGAAGTCATCCTCTCAGTCTACTGCAAACAACGTGTGCCAGCTTGTATTTAAACTGGCTGCGCTGTATTGTAGCTGCTGACAGGCTGTGCAAGGAGCCCGTATCTCCAGAACCATAGGTGCTAGGAGCCCCAAATTTTGACTAGTGGTGGGGTCGGACTTTAGCTACGTATTCCCAAGACAACCCTCGAAGCTTGATTGCTTTTTTTGACTCACCTGCCTCCCCTGACTGCACGTTCCTGGTAACCATATAGTGTGTGGGTCCAGCTAAATGGAAACAGATTGGATGGATAAATTAGGTAGGTCCTTTTGTTACATAGTTTTGGTAGATCTAAAGATTGTTCAAAATAGTACAATGAGATTGTAATGTGTGTGGTGATGTAAAGCTGACCATACACTATGCAATCTGATGTTACAATCTCTGTACAATTTTCTTTAAATCTGCGAGAACTATGTAAGACAAGGACAACCTAAACAATCCATTCCGTTTAATATCAGGCAGGCTCCCTACATAGTTGATAGTAAATCTGAAGGAGATTGTACAATCAGATTGTATAGTGTATGGTTAGCCTAGGACTGGGCATACACTACAGTTTGATTGTACAATCTCTTTTAGACCCATTCACATCTGCACATCGCACTAACATGCGTTTTTTTTTCAGCGCATTCTTTGTACAACAGCATAGGGCGCCGCTCATTAATCTGAATGGGTTGCCCTATGTATGACAAACATGGCAAAGTAGCTCGTGGAGCATTCTCATGTATTCCGGATTATGCTTTTTTTTACTGTGTGTTTTGCCATGTTTGTTGCACAAAAAATGTTCATTTCCCAGCCGCGTTTGGGGTGACACTAATATTTAAAAGAGAAGAATGGACTTAAAAAACAAACAAATATACTCACCTAGGTGGATGCAGCTTTGATCCGATGCTACATCTGCCCCCCTGCCGGGTCTGTAGTGAGAATTGTGTGATCAAACAATGCTGATCGCTCAGTTCTCCTCCTCTGCTCTGAGCATAGAGCTGTGACTGTCAGTCACCAGCTCTCTGCTCTCCCATCCAGCTATCGCTGGTGCTCTGGGCTGAGGAGAGGGCGGGAGGGGCTAGCTCAGGTTCTTGGTGAATCGCTGAGAAGCTGAGCCATGTGTCAGTCCAGGCTTCTGGGTGGATCCCCACTCTATTGTCAGGAACTTTTCAGAGCTGGGACTGGCTGGGCAACGTCAGCCGATAGCAGACTTTAGCCTTCTGTCGACTGAAAACGGATCACAGGAGTGAAGAATGAACTGCACTACTGTGATGCATAGAAGTACAGCCAAAATAGCTTTGGCCAAACTTCTCCTTTAATGGCACCACAAGCATGATGTTTGTTTTTCCTATGTTCCTGGAACGCATAAGGAAACGTGTTTCTGTGCACATTCCCGGAACATGCAGATGTGAGTTACATAGTTACATAGTAGTTGAGGTTGAATAAAGACAATAGTCCATCCAGTTCAACCTGTGTAGGTGTGTGTGGCCGTAATCATTTCTCATACCCCAGAATGTTCTGATCCTTGAGATGTACGTCCAATAGTCTTTTGAAAGCCACCATACTTCCCGCAGAAACCACCTCTTGTGGTAGAGAATTCCACAATCTTGTAGCCCTAACAGTAAAGAACCCCCTGCTTTGCCTGAGGTTAAAACGCTTCACCTCTAATCGCATTGTATGCCCTTGAGTCCTCATACAATCCTTTCGACTTAATAGCTTTTTTTCTATGCTGAGATCACCATTGAGATATTTATAAATTGCTATCATGTCCCCTCTCAGGCGTCTCTTCTCCAGGGAGAATAAATCAAGCGATAGCAGACGCTCCTCATAATTAGTTGCCCTTCTCTGGACTCTCTCCAGCTCCAACACATCCCTCCTGAGGACTGGCGACCAGAACTGGACAGAATACTCCAGATGCGGTCCGACCAGAGTTTTATAAAGTGGTAGGATCATAGTTTTATATCTGTGGAGCCTCAGATCTACTGTAAACTATGTAGTGCAAGAGGCCCACCTGAATTGATATTTACTGAATAGATAGTTGAGTATGTCCTCATATTACATGACTTTGGTAAATCTAAGTCTGGCCATACAATGTACAATCTGATTGTGCAATCTCCTTTAGGCTTCATTCACACCTTAGCAATGCTTTGCTTTTTTTTCCTGCATTTTTTGTGGTGTTTGTCATGCAATAGCATAGTGCAGCCCATTCACTTGAATTAGTTACCCTATATGTGACAAACATGCCAGAGTAGTTCCTGCTCCTTTTATTGGCAGAGAGTCATGTGCATATTGGCACGTGACTGCTACCCACGTTTCGTGGGTGCCATCCAGAAATAATTGCACAATCGCATATTGCTGTTTTATTTTCATGTGTGTTTGAGAATGCAAAAGTGTAAATGGGGTCTTAGAGTCCCTATGCATAGTACAATCTTTAGATTTACCAAATACTATTCAACTATCCAGTCAGGCAAACCCGTGTACTGCAACGTTATTGGTAGATTTAAAGGATATTGTCATATTACAGTTATTATTAGTGTGTAGTCACCCTAATGCCTAGTATGGTGAGAAATCGGACGACAAATACCGCTTAAGAAGCAATTGTGCGATAATCTAATCGCCAGTACACAGCTTTCGAGAGCCAATCATGACAGTTCATGCAAAATTATCGGAAGAAGCAAACACAAAAATGTTTGTCCTGCGTTATCAGAACGAGCAATCTTTGTTTAACCGCTTCCCTACCGCCACAGTATATACGTCACGGAGGGAAATCGGTTATACCAGGATCATGGTTGAGACTACAACCATGATCCCGGTATGAGTTTTTAGGGAGGGAGATTCTCTTTCAAGTAAAAGTACTCCAAGTGGATGGGCAGCTGCTGGAATACTTTTACAGGTGGTGGAAGGGCCCCCCCCCCCTGCTGCCACCTTAACTGGGTTCTCCCGAGTGATCGAGAAACCCAGTATTGATGCGGACGGCAACATCCAGGTGTGGTCCCACAGTGAGAGGACCTGAAGCTGTTCCTCCCACTGTGTGACGTTAGAACCTGGAAGCGACGACTATTTCTTCATGTCCGGTTCAAGCTCTTTGTTTACTGGCCACATAGCAGCCACTGAAGCAGCCAATCAGACCGATCTGGGTCTGATCGGCTGTACTGAAGCCCAAAGGAGAGATCAGGTGTCTAAAAGATGCCCAATCTCTCCATAAAGAGTACATGTCATTGCTATCGCTGTCAGAAGGGATGTTTACATTTCCTTTTGACATCAATAAAAGTTATTTTTTTTTTTTAACAAAACACTGTAAAAATAATTAAAAAAATAAATAAATAAATCATAAAATAATAATAAAAAATGTTAAAGCGCCCCGTCACCTCATGCTCAAATGCATACATTGGACTCACACGCAAATGTAAACAGTGGTTACACCACACATGTGAGGTATCACCGCAACCATTAGAGCAAGAGCAATAATTCTAGCACCAGACCTCCTATGTAAATCTAAACTAGTAACCTGCAAAGGCTTTTAAAGCATCACCTATAGATAATTTAAAGAACTGTAGTTTGTTGCTGTTACATGAGTTTGTGCAATTTTAAAGCGTGACATGTTTGGTATTTATTTACTTGGTGTAACATCAAATGTTATATTTTACCCCAAAAAAATGGTTTTATGTTTTGTTTGTGTTTACTAAAATTCATTAATGTGTTTTTTTTTTTAATTGTGTTTGAAAAACCATTGCGCAAACACAGTGTGACATAAAATTTTTCAACACCCACTATTTTATTCTCTAGGGCCTTTGCTTAAAAAAAAAAAAAAAAAAAAAATATATATATATATATATATATATATATATATATATATATATATATATATGTGTATATATATATATATATATATGTATATACATATATATATATATATATATATATATATATATATAGTGTGTGTGTGTATGTATATGTATATATATATATATATATATATATATATATATATATATATATATATATATATATATATATATATATAATGAATTGGGGGTTCTAAGTAGTTTTCTAGCAAAAAAAAAAAGTTGATTTTACATGTATGTGAGAAGTGTAGGTATTGGCCTGGAATTGAAGTGGTTAATCAGTACAAAAAAATCGGAAAACCAAGACCACGCATGCTCAGAAATGAAGGAATACATTACAATACAACACTTTACATCACTTCCAAAGTTGCATTCTGTTGTATGAGAGTTTTCAAAACTTTAGTAACCTATTGGTTTTAGATATAAGATTTGCATGCAAAAAAAAAAAAAAAACAGGCGATCATTCGCCCAATATTCTCACCGGCTTTATAGATGAACATTACGTTATCTTCTACCCCACCTGCTACATAGTCAGCTAAGGCAGCGAAACTACGGATGCTATTATAAATATCAACCACAAGATGGCAGTGCCGCACAAACCAGGCCAGCAGTGCTTCTTTCTTTCTACAGGTCAATGTAAGTAATTTTCTTTCAACAATAGCGGAGGAAGGAGGGGCTCGTATTGATTGGGGAAGGGGGGTGAGTGTTCCTTGTGCTCTTTGATTGGCTGGGAGGTGTGAGGGGTGTGTAGATTTCAGACAGGATGGGAGAGGAGGGGGGTACACGGGTGGATTTGGAAGAGGGGAGTTGTGTAGAGTGGGGGGTGATCATTCACCCCCCTTCCCCAGACTCAGTGCTCAACACTTTACTACTGCTTGCAATGTGAACCTGGGATATCCTTGTTAGAGTTTCCCCCCATCCCCCCCTACCCCACAGCACCGTGCACACACACATCCAGACACACCATGCACACATAGCCTGGGAGCATCCACTACTACCCTGTGCACAGCCAGCCTTCATCCTCTGCTACCCTGTGCACAGCCAGCCTTCATCCTCTGCTACCCTGTGCACCCAAACACATCCAACCCTTCGCTGTCATGCATGCTGCAATCACATCCATGCATGCAGTGCCGGAATATGCATCTCCATCCTGGGACCTGAGCGATGCTCTGCTGCAGCAAGACTGGACAATCCTATGCCACCTAATAAGGATTTAAGCTTTTTACTTCCAAAGGAGCATATTGAAGATTCTGGGATTCAGTTTTATTATTGCTAGAATTTTTTTTTTTTTTTTTTTTTAGCTCATATCATTTTGCTGGGTGGTAAAAGTAACCTCTTCTTCCCACAATGGAACTAAATTGGATGCTGCTTCTGTCTCTGATTTGGCAAGTTCAAGCAGTAGAAGGTAAGCCTGCTATTCTGGTGCTGTAAGGGTTAAGTTGATGTCCAAGGATCTGGGCCCTATTTATTATGCTGAATTTGATAACCCATAACTGTATACATTGTGCTTCTGATGGAGGTGGACAGGCTGGGGAAACCGGCAATTGCATTGTTTAAATAACTCCTATATTGTTTAAATTGTGAGCTCTTGGGTCCAGCAATGCCTTGTATAGAGATTGATAGGAGAACGCTGTGCCCTGTTGTAAAAGTTAAGCTCTCTTCTCAATAGGATGTGTACTGGTAGGAAAGCACCTGTTATATTGAAGCAACAAGGTACTTAAGTTCAAGAGGTTGGTTGTGGATCAGACGTTACAGTGTGATTTTCTACATTTATAGAGACCGTGCATGACAAGGACAGCATTTGTACGAGTTTTCTGGTGACAGATGGGGAGGCTACGTGGAGACCCTCTGCTTTCCCAAACAAAAATAAATGTCCTTTTCACCAGCCGATTCTTTACACTATAGATAGGAAGCTCTGTGACTCCCATACCGTCAGGTTGGTGAGATTGCCTTTCCATGGCAAGAGAACTAATTAAATAGATATATTACGAAAATGAGGTGCAAACGTGTCGCTTGTGTCTCAGTGGGGAAAGATAAATGGCCCCTTCTGTTAGTGTTAAATCAATGTGTGCTTTCTAGCCTGTGCAAAATGTCTTGGCTGATAGATTTCGTTCTGTCCTACAGATGGTTATAGATCTCACTTGGCGTCGGAGGCACCTGTCTTGGTACCAAGCTGGTGGTAGCCCCCCCATCACCATTCCCTTTGCTTACATGTCCTCTGTCTCCCTATCCACTTTCCCTTGCCAAAAGGATGGAGCTGCATTGCAGTGCTGAATTTCTTTAAAAGCAGCCTAGGGTGATGGTGGGGATAGCAGGGACATGGCTGGGAGGTGGAGGATGGGGGTGACAGATACTTGCTGGGAGTCTGGGTGTCTAGCCTGCTGAGCGTGACCACAGACACCACCGTGTACCCACTCCGCTGCCACGGGACTTTGTGCTGTCACTCATTGCAGCTGTGCCAAGCTGCCCCCTTCTCTGGATGTCTAATCAGCTAGGGTTCCTTCCACTGAATATAGATTATATTCACCAATTTATTGTAGATTTGGAGTCTTAACCAATAAGAATTGCGGACACGTAAGGCACAGTATATATAATAATTATACTGGGTTTATATACTTCCATCAGTTTGCCTCACAGTGTAAAATATATTAATATATATTATATATATCATTTATTGAATTACTATGATTATATAGGATTTATATAGCGCAAACAGTTTGCGCAGCTTTTTAAAATAAACAAGACAGTACAATTATAACACAATTCAATACAGGAGGGTTAGTAGGGCCCTGCTCATGAGAGCTTACAATCTAAAGAGATAAATATGTGTGTGTATATATATATATATATATATATATATATATATATATATATATATATATAAATTATACAACTCTTTTTGGTTGAATGTGTTAATGTATGTATGTAAGATAAAAATGGGTGTATATATATATGTATATATATATATATACATGTGTATATATATATATATATATATATATATATATATATATACATATATATATATATATATATACACATTTTCATCTTTAATCTATCCTTTATGTCTCATCTGTTTCTTTCCTCCCATCGTTTCCCTGAAAACCCCAGTTCTCTCTCTCTCCAACCATTTAGCAGTCTGTCACTTCTCCTATGTTATGTGAGTCCCTCGCACTTCTCGTATGTGATAAACACTCCCCTTTTTTATGCATTTACACTATTTTTAATGGTTTCCCCACTGTAGTTATTTCACCTTATAGGACCTATTCCCAGCACTTCTTACACTAGCAGTCTATTTGATAATACATTTCTGAGTTGGTGTCTGCTAGCAGCATGAGTATGGTGATAGAACATATAGGTCTTCTATAGATTCTCTATAGGTCTTTGACCATAGAAAAGGTAAACCACTCATGGGGCTTATTCAACAAGCCAGTCCTCAATCGTGTTTTCATAATGGTGTTTGGCTGTAGAGAATATATACCATGCGTCGGGGCTTATTCAACAAGCCAGTCATCAATCGTGTTTTCATAATGGTGTTTGGCTGTAGAGAATATATACCATGCGTCGGGGCTTATTCAGCAAGCCAGTCATCAATCGTGTTTTCATAATGGTGTTTGGCTGTAGAGAATATATACCATGCGTCGGGGCTTATTCAACAAGCCAGTCCTCAATCGTGTTTTCATAATGGTGTTTATCTGTAGAGAATATATACCATGCGTCGGGGCTTATTCAGCAAGCCAATCAACGTTCCATGATCAGCCAGAAGATTCTGAAATCTGGTTGCAGTGGGTTAATGGTTCTTTTGCCCATTGTGCTCTGTGCTCGCTTATTGAATAAGCTTGTAAACTGGACAGATCCTTGAAAATTGGAGTGAGAAAAAGTAAAGTCATTGCCTAGAGCTGCCAGTGAGAAGCCATATTCTATGGGGGTCAAAAAATGGGGGGAAAATCTGGTTCCTGTGGGTAACCCCACTCCTTTTTTTTTTTTTGTTTCATTTCCCAAGCTCCAGTGTTCACAGCTGAAGCCTGGATTTGTATATCTGGTATTAGAAATGGGGTTTAGCAGTACAGGGTGTTACATGGTCCACATTACCATAAGCATAGCCCGGGGCCATGCATTGGATTTTCTCAGACGCAATAAATGTGCAGCAGTAATGAAACCGAAGCAGACTCCTATGTAGCTGAGATTTCAATCCAACTCTTTTATTTTTCTTTTGGTGCATTTTTTTTTTGACCAGATTAAGGGATATTTGTTTTCAATTCTGGTTTTATTATATCACATGCCTTCAGGGGATTTTATTTATATTGTGATTATGAAAAGTAGGAGCCCGTTTCACAAATGCCTTGGGGTAATACAACACTGAGCCGTGCTTTTCTTAACAGCTGGAACATGTTGGCAGGTTATTAATTATATCTGACCCATAAACATTTACAGGCAAAGTCTGCAGGGACCAAACATTTCTGGAAAAAGGAATAACAAAAAAATAGGCATAATAAAAATACAAAACTATCAACAAATAGAAGAAAGGTTACAAACGTTTGTTGTCCAAATATGAGGATAATGATCAGCTAGCTTCATGTGTACACTAGTACGCACCTTTGAGATATAAATATTAATTAACATTAAAGTTGCTGGTCATACCTGACTGTTTCAATGCCAAAACTCCTGTAATTATAATTTCTATACAGAAATAGTCTTCTTGAAGCATCTATAAGCAAGTACAAAATGAAAGAGGCTGTGTCCCTTTAGATGAGCTTTTTACCTAGCTTATTCCTGTTTACTGGTGGTGAACTAGCCTAGAGGTCATGCATATCCAATAGATGTTTTCTATGATATTTGTAGAGAGTCTGCAAAATGCTTTACCAGGCAGTAGACAGATATGAGAACTGGTGGAATTGGAATCCCAGTTGAGATCCTTAAAGATAGCAGAAAGGACAGGAAGGTAAAAACTTACATTAGCCAACCATCTTGGTTTGCGTTGGCATATTAAAGATCAAAAGGGGTTTCAAAAGTGCACTTTTTTTTTAAAACTGTAAGTTCATTTACATTAATGAAGTATTTTTTCATCCCACCAGGCCCTCTTTATCATTTATAAATATAAGGGCTTGCGTCGTCAGGCTTTTGTTCACTTCAGAACTGCTTCTACGCATACAAGTCTATAGAAATGCAAAAGCAGCTGAAGAATGTCAACTGCACCTGTAGTGAATTCTTAGTGATCTCAGAAGTGTCTCAGAGTGATGTCAAACAGCACTGGCTCTAACGTTACTAATTTACACTGCCTGACTCGCCAAGGGACATGAAGTGCTCCAGCTTTCTTCTAGGCCTACATTGCTCCCCGTACTCCTATTTGTATGCATTACGTGGTACTCTATAGAAAGTAATGGTGGCCATAGCCTATGAACCAATTGGCCTATGAGCACTGTCTGGACCCATGAGCATTATCAGGACCTGGGCAAGCCAGGCTGTGTGATGTAGCCATGGACTACCTATAGTTTTAAAAAAAAGGGCAAACCAAGTTGTGTTATGAAGCCATGGCCTACAAGCACTGTCTGAAACTGTTCAAGCCCGGCTGTGTTATGAAGCCATGGCCTACGAGAACTGTCTGAAACTGTTTAAGCCAGGCTGTTATGAAGCTTTGGCCTACAAGCACTGTCTGGACCTGGGTAAGGGAGGTTGTGTTATGAAGCTATGGCCTATAAGCAGTGTCTGGAACTGGGCAAGCCAGGCTGTGTTATTTAGTCTTGGCCCATGAGCACTGTCTTGACCTATGAGCACTGGCTGAACAAAGGCAGGTCAGGCTGTGTGGCGTAGTAATGGCCTATGAGCACTGCCTGGATCTTTGGGCACTGACCTATGACCGTTGTCCGGAACCTCAGCAAGCCAGGCTGTGTGATGTAGCCATGGCCTATGATTACTGTATTGAGCATAGGCCTAAGGGCATTGTTTGGATCTGGGCAAGCTAGGCTGTGTGATAATGCCATGGCCTTTGAGCACTGTCTGGACCTGGGCAGGCCAGGCTGTGTGTTGTAGCCATGGCCTAAGAACAGTGTCTGTAGCTAGATGCATTGGACTATGAGAACTGTTTGGATCTGGGCAAGGCAGACTGTGCGATGTAGCCATGGCCTTTGAGCATTGTCTGGACCTGAGAAAGCCAGGCAGAGTTATGTAGCCATGGCCTATGAACAGTGTTTGTTTGTAGAAACATTGGAGTATTAGGACTCCCCGTAGCTGGGCAAGGATCTGTGGTGTATTCATGGCCTATGGGCCCTGTATGGACCTATGAATCTTAGCGTAGGAGCTCCATCTGGACCTGGGCAAGCTAGGCTGTGTGATGTAGCCATGGCCTATGAGCACATTCTGTGCCTATGAGGAATAGCCTTTGATCACTGTCTGGACCTGGGAAAAAAGACAGTGTGATGTAGCCATGGCCTATGAGCATTGTCTGAACCTGGACATTTAAGACTGTGTTGCAGGAAATGTAAATCTACAAGTGATGAGGGAGGCTTGAGTGGGAGGGTAAAGGTTTATTATTAAAAGTGAACGTACATTTTAATGACTTGTATGATGTGTAGTAACTTATATTGGTTATTAATGGGTAGCAGCACTGAACTTATAAAAACTAATTCTTGAATTGATATTTTATTTGCTAAAATATCATGTCTGTTTAGTTACTGTGAATTAGTGCACTTTGCAGGGCCTTATTAAAGAGGAACTTCACCCAACTATGGGATTATTGAGTCCACAGCTACAAGCTGTAGGAAGAAGAGTGTAATTTTCAGGTCAAGGTCTGCTTTAAATGCACTTTATAAAAATAGCGCTTTATGTAATAAACCCCTTACTTATGTCAACATTTTTTCAGTTTTGAATAGACTTGAGTTAAGTAAATACCCTGGTCATATTTGTTTTGCTGTCCATGCTTTCATTACGGGGATGTCACCTCACATCTTATCCCCTTGGACAGCCTAGGAGTAATCTTCACCGGAACTGAACTGGAGGCAATCATACTAACCTGACAGAGGTCCTAACCCTCAACAATCTTGCTTAAAATGGGGCTTGTTGCATTCTGATTTACGGATACTTCCTGTCTTGGTGAAATAAAAATTGAAATAAAGCCTGACAAGAGTTCTTCTCCACTCCATCCAAAACAAACAGCAAAAAGACTGTAGTTGTTCTTCAAGAATGTGCAGTTTTCCCAAAACAACCAAGTGAGCTTTTGCTTAGTTAATGATAAAATTACATTGCTTACATGTTTTTGGTTTGGCATCGGGCTTGTTGGGTTGAAGTTGGGAGCATGGTTTAGACCAGTAACATCTCGGTAGACATTATAGACTAGATTTGGCACCAGAGATTATTATTATATCAGAAATGCATTCCTTTTGTTTTCAGAACTTGGCCAGTTCTGATCTGTATTCAAAATAATACTAAAAGGAGTGCCTGAAAATGGCCACAGAGACTCAATGTGTTGGAGAGCAGACAGCACTCACATTGTGCCAAAAGTCCATTGTTACAAGATGGGTCAGTGTCAGCAGTTGTATGTTCTGTTTTCTGCCCTCTCTAAGTCAGGACAGCTGCACAATCATGGAAGTGTCTCTAAATACAGAAGGGCGGCTCATAGTGGAAGATCTGTATCTCCCAGCAGAATGCACACACAGATTGCACAGAGCGGGGAGGCTTAGAGAGACAGAGGGGGGAACACGGTGTTTCTGATAAATGAGAGAAATCTGTGTCTGAGTGCTATGGAATTCCCCAATACACTGCAGGCTCCTACTCTATATTTCATCACTCTGCAGGATTAAAGTGTTTTGCATTAAGGTCCAAGGCGTGATTGAGCAGGGGAGTATTAGGTATTCTGGTACAGCCCTTTAGCTTTTGATTAGAATGTGGACAGAAAAACCCCATTCTTCTGGATAATTCACTGTTACAAATACATGCACAAAAACAATAAGGGGACCATTAAAGCAGTAGAGGTGATAGCTGCATTAGTTTTTTTTTTAGGCTTTGTTTTTTCTTTTTTTTCATCTAGTTATTCGGCCAATAGGCATTGTATTTTTCATCTCCCTAAGAACAGGCCAAGCTGTCCAGGAAATGTGGCAGTTAGGGGGTCAAAAAAAAAAAAAAAAAACATTTAACACTGTCAGGGGTACTTATATTGATCTTTTTTTTTTCATTTATATAAAACATTTATATAAAAAGGTTAACTGCCCAACAAAAAATACAAAAAACATCAAAGTACCTTACCTAATCGATATACAGCTATCACATGACCCAGCTTTTTGCCCAGCCTGTCTGCAGGGAAACATAACTAGAAGGGGCTTCTAGTCCTCTGCTGCTGGTCACATGTTCAAAATAAAAACAACCTTTGGGATACAGAGTAAAATTAAATAATTAATATAAAAAAACTGTTTTAAATTGTGATAGAAAAATATATTTAAAATCAAATCGTTATTATTTTTTGGCAATAACATGGTGTGGACTGATTTCTGCAAGTCACAGGCTGCGTTACACCCTTCCAACCTGTGTCTTAGAATAAGAGGGAGGTGAAGCCTCCATTAATCTATATGTAATATCCCACCCCTATTGTGTTTAGGTGGTTAGTTGGTGTGGAGGAGGAAGTAGGGAATGGGCTGTTCTTTACCACTGTGTATACACCCACATGTGTGACTCTATAGTCACATTGGCTGCTTAGATGTTATAGGGAGGAGATGTTCACCATTGAAATACACTGAAAACTGAGCATGTGCAGGAGTGCCAACACTGCTCTGCAAAATCCATAACTGCATTGGGAACATGAACAGAAGGGAAAGATAGAGAACAGCAGGATCACCCAGGTTTTTTGCAGAATACAGAAAACAAAGCCCGTAGTGGCTGAGTGAGTCTGGACATTATGTAATACACCATTTATTGATAGTTTTTTATGATGTGGGTTTAGTGGATTTTTAAGTAACACATTATAATCCTCGAATGGCAGACTATACAGATTCTTAATGAGAAATAACCCTTATGGAAACCGTTCTCAATCAGCGTTCTGTGGAGAACTGTGGTTCTTCCCGAAGTTGCTAGGGGTTCCTTGAGCTGGGGCCTAAATAGTTCCTGGGCCACACAGCGTAGCCATAGGCATAAAACCAATGATTATTTTAGCTGTTTGTAAGGATAGTATTCTGACCGCAATTGTAAGATTTGCATTCTTTCTATTGTCCACCACTGTAAGGGGTGCATTATTTCCACTCACTACCATCATAAAGAACATTCTTCCCGCTAACCCCTGGAGAATTAATGATCAGCAGAAGTTCCCTAAGGATTAAAAACTATTTCAAGAGTTCCCCCAGGGTATAAAAGGTTGATAAAGGCTGCATAATGGGTTCATAATAACATCACACATTCAGTAACTTTACATTCAAAAGTGGAACTGCCGGGATGTTGGATGTAGAATATTATTGCATGTCGTTGTATAATGTCCTCATACGATCAGTTGCGGATAGGGGCATCTCTTCACATGCAAAAACACAATTCAGGCTCAAAAATATGATACAAAATAATAATTGTTAGGGTAGGTAGTTCAAAAGAAACCAAAAAGTGCTCCATCAGCAGTTTTGAAAGCACAGTTGGTCATAGGGACATAATGAAATGGTTTTCATGGCTCCACTCAATGTGTTTGCAAAATAAATCTTCCACGTAGAATTTAAGAAAAGCTGTTGCTTTGTTTTACATTATTTTAGAAGCCTAAGCCTACGCCTGCACCTTTGTTTCTTAATGTCTCCTTAGCAATTTATTGTTTGATCCCCAAAGCACTTAAGCTTGGTTTGCACTGGCAGTAGAGTTTGCTGCCTCTCTGAAGCGCTGGTGGTATCACTTTTGAGAGGCAGTTGAGCGACAGTTTGCAGGCATTCAGGAGGAGATGCTGCAGATCCCCCTGTTTTTTTCCGATGCCAATGGGCATATAGCATTGCAGTACCGTGCTGCAACAACATGCCAAGTGGTTGCCCCATGGTTATACTGCAATCCCATTAGGTTTAAAGTCGTTTTATAGGCTGAAGGTTTTTTTTACCTTCATGCATTCTGTGCATGCAGTTAAAAAAACCTTAAGTATGCAGCTTACCCAGCAGCCCCACCTAATACTTACCCAAGCCTGATCATGATATAGGAATGTGCATCGCAGCAAATTTTCTCCCAGGTCTGTGCTTTCTCATTGGCTGAGAAACAGTACCAGCTTTTAGTCACAACCAGTAGGGAGGGAGTGGGAGGTGGGGGCTGAGCTTATGGACACCCAGAGCGGGGCCCGGGAGCGAGCACACACAAGTGTCCCCAATAGCTTACTTGCTTTGGAGGCTTGGAGAAGAGCAAGAGCCAGGAGCGCCAGAGAGGGGCCTGAGTAGAGGAGGATTGGGGCTGCTCTGTGCAAAACCAACTACACAGAGCAGGCAAGTATGACATGTTTTGCTTTTTTTTTTAATTCTACCTTTAATATCACTTTAAGGGGCAATGACTGCCAAATGTGACATGGCAGGTAAAATTTGCCACACCCCCAACTGTGAATGGACCTTAGTGACTGCCATGTTGCTTTGTAGGGAAAGACGTGGATCAATTCCCCGTTTTTATCACCCCTTTGCTGTCTGTGTGAACTCAGCCGTAGAGTTAGAAATGATAGTTTCTATAGCTTATGTGGGAGCTAACAAATACAGCTGCATGCAAGCTGGATACAGGGCTCAATTCACATCTGAACAATGGAACACAAAGAAAAAAAATTGTATCTACCCACTATTTTTAACTGAGGATAAAACAGCTTGTTTTATGGATTTGTGATGGAAGTGATTTCATTTAAATACCTTCTGTTTTAGGAAGGCATTGCTGTACTTCACAGTCTAAAATCTATCACGTTATTCAGTCTTTACCAGCCTGGCATTTTCCCATTAAAAGTAACAGAGTAAAGGTAATAAAAGGGAATGACCTTGCATGGCCTCAGTTAGTAAATGTAGGGTTTTTTCTCTTTCCACGGCAGCATTAATCAATCACAATGCATTCCTTCCCTTGGCACTATACAGCCAGTTCAATGCCCTCTCTCCATCCCCCAATAGTCGCTGTGCATTTTTGATGGTATAAAAGAGTTTCCTTGGTTGACATGTGAGGGGGTGTGATAGTGTTTATGCTGTGTCAGAGCCACCTTATGCCTCATTGAGTAGAAGTAGTCTTTTTGCACCTGTCACTTATTCTGCATGGTTTCATTTCAAAAGAGGCACAAGTAGCAATCTGCGTGTTAAATGAGACCGCACTTCCATTAGCTTCTTTCTCTTTCCATTATTGCGCCATAAGTGCAGAGTACAGCTTGTAGAAAAGATGTACAATGTGAAGGAAAGAATACAAATGGGAAGAGCATAATTCAGGGATTTAATAAAGATGACAACATCTTCTAGAAAGAATCTTGGTCAGGACACTATCTGCATTGAGTTTGCATGTTTTCTTTGAACTTGAGGGGGTTTTGCAGGATTTCTCCGGGTACTGAGCTTTCCTCCACAGACATACCAGCAGGTTATTGTCCCTGGTATGTACTGTATGTACAAATTGTTATGACATTCTGACTTCTGTTTCCAAGGCTGTGCAAGTAGGGAGAATTGAGAAAACAACCTACCTCACAAAAAAAATTGCCAAGAAAATTCTACTGAAAAGGAGTCCCCCGTAAATCAGACATGATGTCCAGAGATCTTGCCCATAGAACTTCTGTGAGTCAAATACGACTGAATGGATGTCTCACGCAAACAATAGTTGGGTCAACAGATGACCTCCAACCACCATAGCCTTTATTAGGCAGAATAATGTTTCGATTATTTCTGAAGCAGAGATCAGCTAGGGTTCAGCCTGTGCAAAACTGTGTTGTAGGTGTTTAGCAAGGTTTGGTTTGCTTATGGAGAAACAATCAGAAAATGAAATGCACAGGCTAGATAAGGCATGCTCCAAATGCACAGATCCCATTTAAAAATTACACCTGCCCTACCCCAAAAAACGTATGTAAACAAATCTTCTACATGCCCCTAAACTCTAGACCTGTTTAGTGCTTGAGCATTGAACACCCATACGCTCATCCAAAACGTGGCTATAGGCAGGAATAAAGGCATTCAGTGTAAATCAGACCATATGGTTACCATGTGCTGCAGTCTGCCTGTTTGTGGGGCTGGTGGCCATTGTGGCATGTTACCTATGGGCACAGTGTTCTCCCCTGTGATAGTAAAATTTGCAGTCCTTGCTTCCCTTATGCTATAGTTACCAAGTCGTAAGCACTTTAAATTGAAGTAGTAGAAGAGATATATATGTATGCATGGAAAACTGCAATCAGGGTCTCTGTGTATACATTTCTAAATTGTTATTAGGGTTTAGAATGCATCTGGTGGGCCGCAATGTGATTGTTGGGAATTCACATATATCAGGATACAGAGGTTTCCAATTTTAAAAGAGAAGTATGGTTTTTAAAAAAAAAATATGGCTGCAGCACTGATCCCAGCTGCAGCTGTCCCCCGCCTCCTCTAAGACTGAGAATTGAGTGATCATAGACAATCAGCTTTCAGCCCTCAGCCTGCAGAGAGCTGGTGACTGTCAGTCACTGGCTCTCAGTTTTGCCCTTCCAGCGCTCACTAAAACACCAGGCTGTGGAGGGATTGGAAGCAGCTGGCTCAGGCTCTCAGCATCTCTCTAAATCCTATGGTTGGGATCTTTTCAGAGCCTGTACCGGGTCTTTGACGTCAGCCGACAGTGGGCTTTAGCCTACTGTCGGCTAAAAATGGGTCACAGGAGTGCAAAACTAACTGCACCCATGTGATCCATAGAAGTACAGCCAAAATAGCGATGGCTATACTTCTCCTTTATTATGACATTGCCTTTAGACATGCCCTTAACTCTTCACATCTTCCTGGAATTTAGTAGATTAGATGTCTATGTATGCACACCTATACAGTTTAGCAATCAATTTTAGTCCTGTAATAGCAACCCATGAATAATATTCACCACGCATGTCCATGGTACACAGCATTTGTTTTTAAGTAAAAGCAATCAACGTTTTCTCTGTTCCATGTTCTCTTCTTATCTTTAGGAATTTTAATTTATTGATTTGAATTTCTCATTTTTTTTTAAAATTTGTTCAATCAATAAAATCAAATTCCTGTAAGAAGCGATATTGATATTTGTTCACTTTTTACAAACTTTTTATGGCAGATGTCATTTAGTTTTGCTAAAATAGCTGCTGAGGCCCACACTGGCTGCTCCATTTTAATCATTTTCAGGCATTCAGGTGAGGTGGCAAAACAAAATGGCTGTTTGGGGCAAAATGGCTTCATTATAAGAATTTGAATCTGTGCTTGTTTTTTCCTCTACATGTACACTTGGCGTATTGCAAAAGTAATTCTGATGACTTACCGAAACTTAGAATTAATGTGTGGAGAACCCGTGGCAAATAAGTTCCTGGAAATCAACATCTGAATACTATTTTTGAATGGCACATCAAGCCTCAAAAAATAAACATCCTCTATGATGAACCATGATCACAAGGCAATTAACTCAATGCTTGCTGTAGTCATATTATTCTTTGATTGGTCAATTTTATGTCTTATCAATGAAGAGAGATAACACCACTCAGGCTAGTCAAAGTCCACTATTCAAGGTGGGTGCTGAACCTCGGCTCGCCACCAGGAGAAGCATGAAAGAAGAAAATGGTCACATACAACCACAGATTTCAATGAAGAAAAGTTCTTTATTCACATAAGTGGTACAAGGTATCCTTGGGTACCATGGGTAGTGAACAAGCACGTAGCAGTCATGTGAAAGGCGTCTACTGTCCTACCCTGCTGTACGTTGTACCACTTATGTGAATAAAGAACTTTTCTTCATTGGATTCCGTAGTGGTGTGCGACCATTTTCTTCTTTCACAATTTTATGTCTTGACACAATCTACATACCTGTATACTTATTCTGTGAATGTGCCAAATTAAAATCAGAGCAGCTTACTCATCATGCTCGAGCCTGTCTGGTTTCTATGTAGCTACATATTATCTTTTGAATTGGGTATCACTGCCTAACAGGGGTCCAGTATCTGTACCTGAGTTGCAGGAAAGCTCCAGATAATGCTGTTAGTTAAATACAAGGATATAACTTACAGGCATAATTTACCTAATACACATTGTGATTTATAAATACTTTACATGTAATGAGACATAAAATGTTAACTTGTGGTTACAGATGAAATAGCACATCCTGCTATTAGCATTATTTGAAATGATGTAGTCTCTTCCAACATCGAAAATCAATTCTCTGATGACTGGGTTCACCATTACTCTATAGAGAAATAGGAAACATTCTCATTTCTTAATTTACATTTAATGAGATTGATAGGTTAAATGTGGGGCCAAGTGGGCAAAAAAAAAAACTATAGTACATCTTTTCAATACAAGCATATTTCCCTTGTGTTGTGCACTAGAGTAAAGACGGATTGATCCCTAGCGTTAGCCCTCTGAGTCTTGCTGTACAGGGGATTACAGGAGGGAGTAAAAAGACAAATCACTGGTGGCATTCAAAAATACTTTAATTTTTTTAAATTATATTAATAAAATTATGACAATTTATTTTTTTAATGAATATAAATAACTACCTTAGGTGTTTATAATAATATAATAGTTTTTTTAGCCACTAGAAGATCTTTTCAAGTCTTCAGATCATCTCTATACCTACATACTGGTCAGTATATACAGTACAGGGTTTCCTTTGTCTTGGACCCCAGCAGTGAAAGTTCTGAAGTTACCCAGGGATATTGTATGATGGTGAAAGTTTCTGACTAGTGCAAGTCATAAATATATGTGCTTGGTTTGGCCAGGCATGCGTATTGGAACCTTGAGCAAACATCCTTGATGCTGGTCTTTTCTTGAAGGATAGTAGTCTGATAATAATAGGATAATAAAAAATAATAATAATAGGATAATTGTCTAAGAAAATCTATTTTGAGTTTTCCCCTGAGATTGATTAGCTAGAGAACAATTGTTTTCTGTGCTAAATGTAATTGGCACATCAGGTGTTGTTCATCCAATTGGTGACCAAAGTGCAGTTACAGAATATTGGATTTAGGTGGAAGCTGGCAGCCTGAATCATTCAGTTACCCGTTGTAACAGTTTAGGTCACAGGTGTTAGGATCTTGCCTGCTCCCCAGACTTACCTCCTGTGGCCACAGTGTAAAGTAGTCCTGAGTATTACAAATCCCCTGCTGGGTTCTGTGTAATGTAAAATATATGTATAAAAGGAGAACCTGTTGCAAAAGTGTGCTACCCTCCTAACAAGTGGTGGGGATGGAGGGAAGTGTATGGAAGCGTTTGGCTGATGGACTGCTGCAGTAGTGGTGTTTTATATGATAATCTTATTTTATGGATAATCTTATTTTATGGATCAATATATAGATAGTGGCCTTAAACAAAAACAGCCTAATTCTGTTATCAGATGGTAGAATAAATATCTGGTAAATTCATTTTTAAGAGCTGATTTTAAAATATGGAGCAGAGCAAAACAGTAAAAACAAATCTGATGTTAGCTGCCATTGTTTAAGGTGCGATTGAAAATGAAATGTGGAATTTGATTGGGAAGCAGCATCACTTTTATTTGCTCCAGTGTTCATAAGTTATCTTCCATGTAAGTTTGTGGAATCTAAAATTCCACAAGTTGTATTTTTTTGGATGTATTTTGTTTTGGCCTTTTGAATTTTTACCATTTTCCTGTTCTTTTTGCTATACTTTTTTTTTTCTTCTTCTTTCTTCTTTCTTCTTCTTCTTTCTCCTCTCTGTCCCAACACCATAACATTCTTCCTCTCTTATCCACTTCCTTCTCTTTCTTCCTCTCTTCTGTCCTTGCTCCAAAATGTTCTCTCTCTCCCCTTCACTCCTATTTCTCTTTGTTCCTCTCAAAACATTCTCTTTCTCCTCCCTTCCCCTTGTCTTCTTCTTCCTCTCCTCTGTCCTTACCCCCTAATGTTCTCTGTCTCCTTCATCCCAATTCTATCCCTTGACTTCTCCTCTTTCCTTACCTTATAACGCAGGGATCGACAAACCCCAGGCGCCAGGTCGCCATTGCGACGAGAAAATGCAGACTGGCACCTGCTGTCAGCCCCAGTGGCTAGCATGGGGTGAGCAACCGAGCGCACCATTTCCGGGTGCCCGGCAGGAACATTTATTTTCTGATGCCAGGGATGGGGAAGGGAAGTGTGCCCTTCTGCGGCTCTCTAGTCCCTCCCTGGGTGCACTTCTAGATCGAGTTGTCTAGACTCCCTAGAGCAGAAACTGGTAGCTCTGAATGGGCTCAGCAATGGCCCTGAGCTGGGCACCACCTCGCAGGGATCCCCCCGGGCACTCCGCCCCCCCCGTATGAGCTCAGACTGCGACTCCGAGTCAGGTGTGGCCAGCCTGAGAGCCCCCCTACCCCCTGGACAGTCAGTGTGGCCTCCTATTAGTGCCCATCAATGCTGCCTTATTGCTGCCCATTTTAGTGCCCATAAATGCCGCCTTATCAGTGCACATCAATGCTGCCTTATCAGTGCAGCCTCATCAGTGCCCATGTTAGTGCCTCTTCAATGCTGCCTTATCAGTTCACATCAATGCTACCTTATCAGTGCCGCCTCATCAGTGCGCCTATTAGTGTCCATCAATGCTGTCTTATCAGTGCAGCCTCATCAGTGCCCTTATGAGTGCCCATCAATGCTGCCTTATCAGTGCCCATCAATGCTACCTTATCAGTGCAGCCTCATCAGTGTCCATGTTAGTGTCCATTAATACTGCCTTATCAGTGCCCATCAATGCTACCTTATCAGTACCACCTCATTAGTGCCCCTATTAGTGTTCATCAGTGCTGCCTTATCAGTGCAGTCTCATCAGTGCCCTTATTAGTGCTCCTCAATGCTGCCTTAGCAGTGCCCATCAATACTACCTTATCAGTGCAGTCTCATCAGTGCCCATTAATACTACCTTATCAGTGCCCATCAATGCTACCTTATCAGTGCTGCCTCATCAGTGCCCCTATTAGTGTTCATCAATGCTGCCTTTTCAGTGCAGTCTCATCTGTGCCCTTATTAGTGCTCATCAATGCGGCCTTATCAGTTCCCCTCAATGCTGCCTTATCAGTGCAGCCTCATTAGTGCCCCTGTTAGTGCCCATCAATGCTGCCTTATCAGTGCAGCCTCATCAGTGCCCATATTATTGCCCATTAATGCTGCTTTATCAGTACTCATCAATTCTGCCTTATCGGTGCAGCCTCATCAGTGCGCGCCTTATCAGTCCCGATTAATGCTGCCTTATGAGTGTCCCTATACTGCAGTCTCATTAGTGTCCTTATCACAGCAGCCTGATCAGTGCCCCTATCAGGGAAGCCTGATCAGTGTCCCTATCAGTGCAACCTCATCAGTATCCCTATCAGTGCAGCCTCATCAATGTTCCTATCAGTGCAGCCTTATTAGTGCCCCTGTCAATGCAGCCTCATGAGTGCCCCTATTAGTGCAGCCTCATCAGTGCCCCTACAATGCAGCACCATCAGTGCCTCTATCAGTGCAGCCTTATCAATGCCCATCAGTGCAGCCTCATCAGTGCCCATCAATGCTGCCTTATTAGTGCAGCCTATCAGTGCAGCCTCATCCCTGCACATTAGTGAAGAAGAAAAATTACTTATTTGCAACATTTTATAACAGAAATTAAGAAATTTTTTTTTTTTTTTAAGTATTTAGCAAAAAATAAAAAAAAAACCTAGTGGTGATTAAAAAAAAAAAAAAAAAAAAAAACACCAGAAGAAAGCTCTATTGGTCTCAAAAAATTTGGAAAAATGTAATTTGGGTACAGTAGTGCATGACCGCGCAGTTGCCTTTCAAAGTATGACAGTGTGGAAAATTGGCCTGGGTGGGAAGAGGGTGAAAGTAGCAAGTAGGCAAAATGTTTAAAAAAAACTGGCTCCTAACTTTTTTAGCTGGCTCCTAGATTCAAAGCAAATTTGTCAAGCCCTGTTTAAACGTTCTCCTTCTCTACTCCAGCCCTCCTCTCGCCTTTGTTCTCCCTTCTGTTCTTACCCCATAATGTTCTCTCTCTCTCCCTCTCTCCCTCTCTCTCCCTCTCTCTTCCTCTCTCTCTCTCTCTCTTCCTCTCTCTCTCTCTTCCTCTCTCTCTCTCTCTCTTCCTCTCTCTCTCTCTTCCTCTCTCTCTCTCTTCCTCTCTCTCTCTTCCTCTCTCTCTCTCTTCCTCTCTCTCTCTTCCTCTCTCTCTCTTCCTCTCCTCTGTCCTTACCCCATAATGTTTCCTCTCTATCCTCCACCCCCTTCTCTCCTTCTTCCTCCGCCTTCCTTCTTTCTCTTGCTCCTCAGGGTTTCTTTCATTAAATGCACTAGCTGCTCTTGAAACATATGTTGCGTTTGTTAAGACTCCGACAGCAACCTTGCGTAAAGCAGTGGGGATCTGAGAGGCACACACCTTTTAAGGCTGAGATAAAGATGCCTATTTATAAAAAGAAACATTCTTTGGCATGGAACAACCCTTCACACGGCAGGACTATGTACTAGGTCAAAAAATAATCTTTTTGTTGCCTTTTTTTCTTTGTAACTCTGTGACTTATCATTATTTCCATTGTGCTTAGTAGAGTCAAGCGTAAAATGGATGCACAGAGGTGTCTTTCTGGTGTGTTGATCGTTGCGGGTGCATTTTCACATGGCATGCACTGCTAAACTTTTTTTTTTTTTCTTATAATTAAAAGGTACCTTGCACGGAGTTAAAAAATATAACCATGAAATTTTTTTCGCTGATTCTAGGATATTCTTAACCAATGCAAACATTATATTTGTAATAAATAGGTAATGATAAAAGCATGAGCTGTAAAAGAGTTCAATTCCACACAGGGCAACACATCTATTGAGGGATACCAACTTGTATTGTATCCATTCATTTTGTTATCCTGCTGCATGTAGCTACAGAGGAACAACAAAAACCTGAGAGGTTTAGAATCTCTTTAAAGTGTGTGTCAAACTATCCCAACTCCAGAAAACTAAAAAAAAAATATCCCTTGTCTAAAGCCTAATAGACACGGGCCGAATGTCGGGCAGCATTGGCCGGTTAAATAGAAACCGGCCAACATTCGGCCCGTGTGTTCACATCGGCCCGACAGAAGCTGGCCGTTAGGCGGGCTTGAGTTGAGGGGGCATAACTAACAATGTTCTGCTGGTTGGCTCCTGATCAGTGCTCTCAGCCAATGGCTGAGAACCCTGACCGCAGTGTTCTACCGTGGGGGGGGGGCAGGGGCAGTCACCCTATCAGAACACAGTAGAACAGCAGGGAAGATTGCTGTACTAACATTGGATAGTTAGTACAGCGGCTCCTCCTGAATTGTCAGGTTTTTTTTTCATTCAGCCCTGCTGGGTTGGGCAAAAAAAAAAAATACTAGAGAAAGAGTTTTACTTAACTTATCCTCTGCCCCTCAACATATGGTGCTCCTCTATGCAGTGGCGGTTGACTGTCTCTCTGACTGCTGTGGACCCTTCCGTGGTCTTATCACATCTGGACCCTAAATTGCTTGGGCAGCACAGTGGCTTTGTAGTTAGCACTGGTGCTTTACAGCACTGAGGTCTTTGGCTCGAATCTTGTTCAGGAAACTATCAGCATGGAGTTTGCATGTTCTCCATGCTTGGTTTATTTGCAGATGCTCTGGTTTCTTCCCACACTCCAAAGGTGTGCTGGGAGGTTATCTGGCTTCTGTCTAAACTGACTGCAGTGTGTATATACAAATTGGTCCCAAGCCCATACAAACGGGGATGGTTAAAGAAAGACCTTGTGGCTGCTTTTGTGAAAAAAAACTCTTAAGCCTCGTACACACGATCCGATTATTGAGCGATCTTGCGTCCGATTTTTGTTGCATGCTAGTCTCAGTGAAGTGAAGTGAAGAGGTTACTTTCATACGAAAATTCCGTACGACAGAATTCAACTTCAGAAGTGATGTCATGTGTTGAATTGTTTTGTATGTGTTCTTTCGTTTCTGAGCATGCCTAGTCTTGCAATTTTTTTCAGACGAAAACTCGGATGCTGTGTTGACATACGATAAAAATTTTATAGCCTGCACATCCAGATTTTGCCGTCCGAAAATTCGTAATCGGCTGTCGAAAGCACTATACTAACAATCTGAAAATCGGCAGATCGTTCGTCGGAAGAAATTTTGCTTCCGATTTTTGTATCGTGTTCTCTATGCAGTGGAGATGAGGAGGGGAAGGGAGTTAGTAGTTTAACAAACTGGGCAAGCCCAGTGCCAATTATTAAACATTCAGTTCTATAATATCCTTTGTGTTGTTAGTCTACATCAGGAAATTGGGAGCTGCATTTGTATGTATGGGTATTTTTCTGTGCAGGGTCTATAAAGAAATAAAGCTTGGACATATATTAGGATTATATTATTATTCAGAATTTATATAGCGCCAACAGTTTTCGCAACGCTTTACAAAATGAAGGCAGACATAACAGTTACAATGCATATTAAAAAAGAATAGCGCACACATGCAAAATAAATGACTATCAAATATGAAGACAATCCATAAATAAAAATGGGGATTTGGTCCCACCATATGGCCATATCGTGCTCAAGCCCACCACTACGTCAAAGTACCCCATTGTCAGTGGGTCCTACACTATCCATAAAAAAGGATGAATCCAGCCTCTCTAACCCTTGGAGACAACACTCCTTGCTGGGAGAGATGTGCAGATGTGTGTGAGATGTGTCCCTTGAAGTGCATTAGCGCATCTCTCCCAGCAAGGAGTGTTGTTTCCAAGGGTTAGAGAGGCTGGATTCATCCTTTTTTATGGATAGTGTAGGACCCACTGATAATGGGGTACTTTGACATAGTGGTGGGCTTGAGCACGATATGGCCATATGGTGGGAACAAATCCCCATTTTTATTTATGGATTGTTTTCATATTTGATAGTCATTTCTTTTGCATGTGTGCGCTATTCTTTTTTAATATGCATGTCGCCTGGTTCATAGCTGCACCAGCTTGAGAAATACATGTTCAGGGTTTGCTCCCCCAACTTTTTGCTTGTTTATTACAGTTACAATACAGTTTGTAAGAGGAATCAGAGGGCCCTTCTCGTTAGAGCTTACAATCTAAGAGGGAGGGTCAATTGATACAAAAGGTAATATACTGCAGGGACATGCATATGATTGATTTTTTATTTTGCTCTGACATGCAATTTAAAATGTGCTATGTAGCAATTCACTGTCTTACATTGTCAGACGTTTTTGGCTCTGGGGAGGTCGCCAACACTATCTGTCTGTGGGACTACATTCATGTGTGGAATTGCCGCGATTCCGCTAGTGATTTCAAATTGCTGCAAAATAAATGAGGGACTCGTTTGCGATACCATCGCTGATAATGGCACCCCAATCGTGCTGCGATTTTGATGGGATTGCATGGTAAATTGCGACACTGTCACCCAAAAGAAGCTCATGTTCATTGCGATTTACTGTGCGACAATCACGGTAAAAGTAATGGCATTGCAAACGCCTCCCGTGTTTTGCAGCAATTTGAAATCGTGGTCAGGTGTGAATGGAGCCTAGAGGAAACAAAGCCAGCAGTGAATGCCCAGAATTTTGGTACATGTACCTGCACCATTATCAAATATATCCGTAATACACTTTGAATTTAAGCTTTTATGGCATTTAAATCCTCGTTAAATAGTTTGTTATTCAGCTTATCCATTCCATCTCTAGAGGTACTTCTTCTTTGGAATTCATTGTTTAGATGTCATTTTAACTTAAGAGCACTATGTATGATCCGATAGATGTTAATGGATTCAAATATGGAGAGAAATGATATTTTCTCTGCAGAAGGACTTACTCCCATATGTTTTATTGAACATTTAGGCACATTAATCCTCCTTCTAAATGGGGTATACAGTGTGTTCCCTGTACATATACAGATGTGTTGGCCTGGATTCAGATCACTGGTAATGGTTTTCTCAGTGAGTCTAGGAGTACCATTAATACAAGACAAATGTACCTGAAATCTCCTCGTCTTTCCCGCGAGGCTCCTGCCTCATCGCCAATTGTGATTTTAATAGTGCTAATTGCTGTACGGGGATCTACAGAGACAATCAGGAGGACGTGGGATAGCATTACATGGGTTAATATCAGGTGGGAGGAAATTGATATACTTAATAATGACGAGGGGGGAGAAAGAGCAGAGAGGAAGTCATGTGAAGCCTTTCATAGTACATTTGGACCAGAATCAAGCTGATGCTCATTAAACATTGTGCTGTCAGAGATGTCATGCTTGTTTTATGGGCTCCTGTGGCTAGGATCGCAATTGAGGATTACCGGAAAATAAAGATGAATGGTCCCCAAAGAATAAAAAAAAAAAAAACCGCAAACGGCTCTGACATTTAGCATCTTTCAGTTCCTCACAACCAGTAGCCCAAGGGCCACATATGGATCTCAGATTTTTCGTACACAACATAAATGTCGCGCATTCATGAATTTTGTGTAGCTAGTTAGCTAATAACATAGTCATAGCCGAGGCTGACTTCAGATGGCAATTAGACATTAGTGAGCAATTTCACTCACCAAAGATGCTTTGACTTCTCTCTAGGTACAGAACCATGATTGCTAAGACCATGTAAAATAGCAATGTGCCACTCTGATCAAAAGATATAATATCTACCGGTTGAAAAAATAGTGAAAAGCCTTTTTGAATTTTTGTATTTAGTCTGAGTAATTCTGGAACATCATAAAGTATCCCAAAAAACTCAGTTGCTTTGTAATCTAGCCAGAATCAAAGGTATAGTAGAAAAAGTAATTGAAGTTATCTATTCTATAGGTATACCTAAATGGGTATGGGTATATGGAATTGGGACAAGGAGATTTTTTTAGGAGCTCACTTTGACCGAGATTTGGCCAGTTTTGGTCATTTGAATATTAGATGCTGGGCCTACTTTTATAAATGCAGTTATCTCTAAAGCTAACAAAGAAAATAATGCAGTGCCTCTAAATATAGAATATTATAAACTTAAAGCATGTGCTATCAACACTGCATTCATAATGTGCAAAAAGCAACCACAATATTCAGAACTGATCATAAAAATAAATCAGTGTGAATAAAGTCCAATGCAAAAGACTTCAAAATATGCAATAAATATCACCGCAAAGAAAGTCTTCCACCAGCTAATGAAAATCCTCTTCACCACAAACGAGCAACAGAACTAAAATGCGCTCACCTGAATATTGTGGATTCTTTTTGCACATTATGAATGCTGTGTTGGTAGCATGTGCTTTAAGTTTGTAATAGTTTATATTTGGAATTATTTACTTTGTTGGTTTGTATTGGTACCGTATATTTACCTATTGCAAGCTGCCCATTTCTTTTCTTTAGCGCTGACCCTCTTTTATGTTTTCATTCTCTTTAAAGCTAGCCACACAAACTTATTACATTCTGATTGTAGTTTCTTAAATCTACTAATAGCTAAGCAGCACAAGGACCTACCTAGATGACGTGGCCATATTAAAATTTAGGCTACTAGTCCCAAACTCTCACAGCCTTGTCAAAAAAGCTGCATTGTGAGTATTTCACAGTATTTTAGACTATAGGGAGTTTCTTTTGTTATCAATTCAACAAACCCCATTAATTCTCTCACATTTTTGTATAAAAAAATTATAGAAAAGACTGTATTTCCTCTTTAAAGATCAATTACTTCTACCATTTAGGAAAATATGAAATTGAATCTTATATAAGCTACATTTCAGGTTTAAAGGGATGAATTGTATGATCCATGGATCCTCTACCGTGTAGTCACTTACAAGTTCCCTAAACGCATTCAGGTTCTCTGTTGCATCTAGAGGTACAGCCTAGAAATAGTGATGGAGAAGCTAAGCTTGGTAACAGTGATGGAGTCACGAGACACAAGAAGGAGATTCGCTCTATAAAATATTCTGTGGTCATCACACAGGCAAGTACTATCCTATCAATTAGCCCGTATAGGTGGATGGAGAGATATTATTATCACTGAAGGGTTCCACCAGTGGCAAAATCTCTGAAACCTTATTGTAGGGCCACCAGAAAAGCCATTATGCTGGGTTCAAATGTCCAGTAAAAAACAGTGGTTAATATGCATTTTTACCCCTTCATGACCATCCACCTCCAAATGTACATGGCAGCTGCTTGGGCGAGTACAAATTTCCACGGCTGTGATGCTTAGATTTACAGTGCGAAAATTTTAACCCAGCGTACCAATTTTGAACGATGGCACTCTCTGTCAAACTCGCCTATTGAAGTCACCACTGCGGCACAGTATTTCAATGTAAATTTCCTTTCAGTTGGAAAAGAAAAGGCGTGCAGGAGGCAGTAGTATTGCCTCCTAAACACTTGCCCGATCTCTTTTCAGAGGAGCAGTGGAGATGTGAACTGAACAAATCTGGGATTTAGGGGTTGAGCTTAGTAAATGAAGGGAAGCTCTGCTGACTTCCACCATCCAATCATGTGCAAGCAAAAATGCTGTTTTTTCCCCATTGCATGTGATTGGGTATACTCTGTAAAGTAAAGCTTTACCTCATTTACTAAGCTCTGGAGGAACTGCACTTGCAAATGTGCATAGTCTAATTAGTATTGCATATTAGTATTGTATAATAGTATTGTGCATACTTAGTACTAATTAGTAATTTAGTAAATCAACCCCATAGTGCCCGATCAATATTATTATTATTATACAGGATTTATATCGCGCCCACAGTTTACACAGCGCCTTACAATATAAAGGGGGACAGTACAATTACAATTCAGGCTAGGAGGGCCCTGTAAATGAGACTTAGGCCCATTTCACACATTCAGACCATTCATTTCATCAGTTCAGTCATGGCAAAATGGATGAAGTTTTTATCAGTGCTCATCTGTTTTTCATAAGTTTTTTTTTTTTTTTTTTTACATCCACTATCAATGCAAAAACCAATGAAAAACTGACCATTTGTTAGTTTACATCTATTTTTCGTCCGATCTGTTTTTTTAACAGAATAAAAAAGGACCTTTGATCAGTTTAAAAAAACAGATGACGAGGGATGGGGATGTAAACTGATGTACATGGATGATCATCCATATACACCTGTTTTTCCTTAGAGATGCATCGATGACCATTTTTCATCTGTCAACGGATGGATGAAAAACGGACAAACGGACAGCATGTGTGAAAGGGGCCTTGCAATCTAAAAGGGGGGTGGGTGGTACATCAAGAAGTCTGGTTGCAAAGCAATAATGTAAATGGCGAGGCATGCTGATAAAGGGAAAATAAATGAATTAATTAACCACGCTCAGTCCAAGAGAAACATTCAGTCTGATCTGAATGTAATACAAATGTGAAGGCTGCCGGCACCAAAGGATATGATTGGAATCCTATAAGATATAGTAAGCAAAAAGCTGCAGCGCCAATACCAAAAATGTTGTTAAACAGCCAATAAGTGAATAATACAGTTCAGGTAAGTCCTTTTACAGGTAAGGTAATAAAAGGAGAAGTGAGAGAGAGATATCCCACACCCAGAAAGGATGTCACATCCAGGGGTCACTCCACCACTCTGCTCCAGTAAACTGCTTACCGGAACAATTTGACCCTCAAATTATAGAGTGGTCAAAATTAGCCTGTAGAGAGATATCCCCTGGGATCCTCACTAGAATGGACATACAACGACCCCTCATAAATCACCAAAAGATGTACTTATATTGAAGGTGGCATATCAGGATGATCAGCCTCAAGTCTCCTTATGGCATAAACATAATCCCTGAATGGTGTGGACTGTGTCTGTAGTCCGTTAAAGTCTTTGTTCAAAGGTAAGTGTCCTTTTCAGAACAAACGTTAATATCCAAGTTTTCAGGGACCAGCAGCCATGCTCCCATTTGCTTCCTCTAGACATCCCCACTATCCATACTCTGATAAAGGGGCTCATTCACACCAGTAGGTGCATCCTATGTTCTGCACCTGCTGGTGTTCATTGTGTACATTGCACTTTTTTATTTTATTTTATAAAAATATGATAAAATAGCATTTCATTTAGTTTTGTTGCATTGCAGTGTAGTATATCACAACACTGTGCTCTGCATAAAAATACAAAACTGTCCCACATTTTTCCTACTGTCTAATTTATGTGCTGGGACTGCCATGGCAGCCAACATGACTAGTGTGAATGAGCCCTTAGGTCAGTGATGGCGAACCTTGACACCCCCCGATGTTTTGGAACTACATTTCCCATGATGCTCAACTACACTGCAGAGTGCATGAGAATCATGGGAAATGTAGTGCCAAAACATCTGGGGTGCCAAGGTTTGCCATCACTGACTAAGGCCCCTTTCACACATACGGTCCGTTCAGTTCATCAGTTCAGTAATGTCAAAATGTATCAGTTTTCCATCCGTTTTTTAATCCGTTTTTCATCAGTTGTCATCCGTTTTTCGTCAGTTGTTATCCGTTTTTCATCAGTTTTTCGTCAGTTATTTGTTTTTCATCAGTTGTCATCCGTTTTTCATCCGTTGTCATCCGTTTTTCATCCGTTGTCATCCGTTTTTCGTCCGATACGTTTTTTTGACGGATGAAAAATAGGGCATTCATCTGTTCAAAAAAACGGACATTGACGGAAGCGGATGAAAACGGATGTTAA